>NC_134458.1:8866024-9170778 GCF_047948215.1 Lycorma delicatula
AAATATTACATCAGACAAAATGGACACATATTCACCCACAGACACAAAGTACATACAGGCACTACACAGTAGAATCAACTTTTGCAAAATTATCTCATAGAAACAGGATGCGTATACAAAGACTCTGACAAAAGTGTGCACATACAGCACATAAAATCATGATTTCAATACATGAATGGAATACACATTGAATGTAGAATTTACAAACACATTAAATTTGGCAAAAAAGACTATTAATCCAAAAAAAAATTATATAGCATATATTGGTTATATATCTAAGGGGTTTTCTAACTTTTAAAATGTGTATCATTCATAGATGTTGTATGGAAAACTCCACTGAAGAAGGTGGAGATAATAATCTCTTAAAGGCATTTAGAAGAACAAATTCCATTAATTTTTAAATAAGTTTTTAAAAATGTTTAAATGTTATCACATTTGTTTAACACACATGCAAAATAATTATAGGACATAAACTAACCATGGGGTGAAAATACAATCCATTAGCCTTAATGCTTTCTTTGAGAAAAACTGAATAAATTATAAAAAAAGGAAACTCTACAAATTACCTTAGTGATCACTGCACCATATGATGCTAAGTGCAAATATCTAAGCTGTTGTTGAGTGAATATGCAATCTTATACAATTATGTCATTACAATTTTATTTAAATCCATTGAACAATTAACCCCCAATTATCTACAGTCAATCCAGTGGCTTGGGTTTTTCATTAAAACGAAAAACAGAAATGAATACAACAAAGATTTTACTATTTTGGTGAGTGTTTCAAAAACAATCCTTTTCAGATAAATGAGTGAGGCAATTGCTGTTCTAATTTTGAAATGCTACATGACAAATGCATTCAGTAAATATAAAAATTTGAGATGTTCTGTAAACATGTACATAACATCTGCCCAAAAATGTAAATAAAGAAATCACGCTTACATACCCTATAAATGTTTCTGTATATGTAACGGTAATTTGTTTTGTAAATTACAACAGTAAAAATATTAAAAACAAAAATTATGTTCTGCTGATCCAAGTTAAAATTCAAATGTGTTTTAAGTTTGATTTCAGAATAGGGAGAGGGAAATTTCAGTGTCATACATGGCAATACGTGATGAAGTTAAAAAATGACCTAAACGTATTCAAATTTCTGGAATAGTGGTCATTCCGTCATTCCATCAGTTATATTTAGTGAAAACACACTTATGTAATGGTCTTAAAGGACCAACAAGCTTGAATAGTTGTTAAGGTACAAACTAGCTGTTTAACAAAGGTTAAACGAATCTAACTAAATCACAGGTATTTCAACAGAAAGGAAATATTTTCACCATCCCTCATTTCTTTTATTGAAATATGATGTATTGTCTTTGATAAATATTTTGGTAGAAAACAGTCTGTCAATCAAATCTGTGGGAGGATTACTGAAGAGGTTACAGAAAGTACTGAAAGAATATGTCTGAACATGATATAAGTTTAAGTAAGAACGATGGATTAAGATATATATAAAACAAATAGATTAAATTTAGATTTAGTAAGAATTAATAATTCAAGATAATGGTGAATCATCATTACATCAGGTAATTTTAGTATATTTAAAAGATCTGAAAATGGAAACAAAGAAAATGCAAGCTGTTATAATGCGTACATTCACTTTTTCAGTAGAAGATAAACAGAATAAGAAAGCATAGATGAAGGAACATACAACAAAGTATGAAGAATTGATCATATTTAATAATAACAAAGAGGAATTGTTATTTATTTTACATATATATATATATATATATATATGTGTGTATGAAATGAAGGTAAGCTTCAAGATGCTAAACAACTGTAAACTAGCTATTGTAACATAGTTTATAAAAATCATAATTTAAGGCTAATGGATTTGTAAGAAAATGTAGAAGCTTCTAGATATCTTGCACATCTTTGTTGATTTGTTAAATAAAAGCATGTAAGCAGTTGCATCTCTTCTTCATATATTAAGTGTATTCATAGCTTGTACAGTTGGATCATCAGGTCAGAATATGTTATTAATGAACCTAACAACAATTGGTGGCTGGAAGGGAGCCCAACAGCATTAAATATAACCAGTCCAACTTGGCCTATTGAACAGGAAGGTAAATGCCAATCTTCTGCACCACTCGGCAACCATAAAACAAATATATACAAATGAATGAAGCTAGAAAGTACAGACTAGTAAAGAAACATTATAGTCATCGGGTAAAAATTCAGAAATCAAATATTGGACTCGCAATTTAAAATGGGCAAGAATACTGATCATGATTTGGTAATGATAAAATTTAAGTTAAAGTTTAAGAAAGTGAAGAAATAATAAAGATAGAGAGATAAACTGGAGACAAAATATTAAAGATGACAATGGCAAAAAATATTACATATTAAATTTTATTAAAAATAAACCACCTTTTATAGAAATTTGAGATACCTGTCTTATCTTAATTTTACCATGAAAGGATAATTAATTTTTTATCAAATTGAAATTTTATAAAAAAATTATCAAATCATTTGAGGGAGAGAATTAATTATAGGATTATAATAAATTACAATACAATTTTGAATATGCAGTTTAATTAAACATTTCAATCATGACAGAATGCACGATCCCATGAAAGTACTTCCATGATAAAATTAAGGTAAGATATCTTATTTCAATATTCTCTACTATGTGGTTTATTTTAATAGAATTTAACTCTACAGAGGAATAATATGACTTAAAAAGATTAATTTCAGTAAAATAATTATATATATATAGATTCCCCAGCAGTTTTATAGTGGTATTAATAAATAAAATACTAATGAATATGTCGGGTCTTTCTTAATAACGAACGCGGACAATGAATTTACCAACAAAAAGTGTTCAATAATTTCTGAAAAACTGACAGCAGGAATAAAAATTATTTTTCTTGCTGTATTTTATACGCAGTGTGATTGTAAATCTGTTGTGAACTGCATTATTTCTCGCCTACACGCTAATGTTATGATTTTAATCAACTCATCATCCAGCCTGATTCATCAGTTGCTGTGCAACAGTATACTGTACATTGAACACATGTAATATTTTTGTTACCTTAAAGTACTTTTTATTGTAGTGCATTTCTATACATACGTTTACTGTACGTTCAATTTTGTGTACTTCATAAAAATCGTTACCGCAACTTAAAACGTCTCAAAAAAGTAAACACTTGACAAAAGAAAAAATAGCAGCCATAAATGTCTACGAAAAATAAAATCTCAGTGTGCATGATATGGCAAAACGTTCTGATATCGGGAAAACTTAGAAAAGCTATATCTTAAAAAGCAAATTTGATATCCTAAAGTCATGGACTGAAAATGATAATCAGTTTAGCAAACGTGCATTTCCTAAAACGCCAGGCCTAGCAGTTACCCATCGGGTTGGTCTAGTGGTGAACTCGTAACTGCACATCAGCTGATTTCGAAGTCGAGAGTTCTAAGGTTCAAATCCTAATAAAGGTGAATGACTTTTATACTGATCTGAATACTGGATCGTGGATACCGGTGTTCTTTGGTGGTTGGGTTTTGAGTAACAACAATCTCAGGAATGGTCGACCTGAGACTGTACAAGACTACGCTTTATTTACAGTCATACATACCATCCTCTGAACCTTACGGTGGTTTTGGAGACTAAACAGAAAAAAAGGCTTAGCGGTTTATAATATGACTTATTTTGCAGGGATCATGCTAATGACATTCCGGCCTGTGGAACTTTGGTACGTGAGAGAGCCCTAAAAATTGCTAAAGAACTTGGTTACGATGAGTTTAAAGCATCGGGAGGCTGGTTAGATAAATTCCGAATTAGACATAACGTTTCATTTAAAAATGACGACTGGGGCTACAGATGGAGAATTTGCTATGACTAGAAGGAAATGTTAAATGAAATATGCGTGAGTTATAATGAAAGAAACATTTTCAATTGTGATGGGACTGATCTTTTTTCCGGGCTTTGCCCAGTAAAACAATATGTTTGGAAGAGAAAAATGTAACAGGTAAAATATCAAAAGAAAGACTAAAAAGTTATGTTGGCTGTGAATGTGTCAAATGAATTTGGAAAACCATTAATAATTAACAAAGTTACGATGCTTTAAGGGAGTCAACATAAATTCACTAGAAATTGAATGGTATTCATATAAAAATCTTGGATGCCTAGATACATAGTGATGGACTGGTTGTTAAGTTTTGATGGTTGAATAGGAAGGCAAAATAAGAAAGTCACATTATTCTTGGACAATGAAAAATCCCACCCTAACGTAAGCTTAGAAAATGTAAAATTGATATTTCTTTCGCCAAATACTACTGCAGTATGTTAACTGCTTGATCAGGGGATCATTCAGAATTTAAAAATTCAGTACAGGAAAAAGAAGTCGCGGTACTTATTGTCAACAATAAATGAAGTTACGGATGCTGATGAGCTTTCTAAAGCATTCGTATTGGACGCAGTTTTACGGATTCGTGTAGCTAAAAAGCAGGTTACTACTACGACAGTGAGAAATTGTTTCGTTAAAGCCGGTATTGTATTATATCTCCACATACTAACTTCTGTTCCGACATTAAAAATCTTACTGAAGCATATGAAATTTCTCCGGAACAGAATTTATTACAATAACTTACTGAATCATTTTGAAACTGCAGAATACCCAACATAGACTACTTCCAAAACAGACGACGATGCCGGCCTCCGTGGCGCGAATGGTAGCGTCTCGGCCTTTCATCCGGAGGTCCTACGTTCGAATCCCGGTCAGGCATGGCATTTTTCACACACGCTACAAAACATTCATCTCATCCTCTGCGGAATAATTGCTTGACTGCGGACCCGGAGGTAAACCCTCCCCCCCAAAAAAAAAAACGGACGACGATGAACCCGGATTATCACCACCAGTAAGAAAGCAGCAGAAGAGGTTAGAAAATTGAAGCAATATTTCTTACAAAAAGGATTACCAAGAAGGGTTATTTTAATATTAATATCACAAGTACAGTCGCTTATTGAAAAATATATTTACCAGGACTTATTTCAAACTAAAATAGACAGCTATTTTAAACGAACTACGTATACGAATTTGATTTTTACATTATTTTCTGTACAAGTGTTTTGATTAAAATTCTTGTATATTACAGCTTCTTTGATTAATATTTTTATAGTTTATATTGTTTTTTATTCCATTTTAGTATATTGCAGTAATTTTATTCTCTTATTCTGTTGTTCAATTACAGTATAATTATTTTTATTCAAATATGAACACATAGGGCGGTATTTTATTTTCAGAAAAACAATTTAAAAAATGGATTTTTGCAGTCATTTTAATTAGCAACTGATTTTTTTTTAATTTACATCAAATAATATGCAATACTGTCGTTCATTCAAAAAAATTTTTTTTTCAATACAATAATTGAACATTATACGTTTTTAATAAACCAACATAATTTGTTTTTCTGAATACTGGATGCCTCTAAATAACGAACAGATTATTGTTCCCAAGTCATGTCCAATATTGGGTAGTTTTGCTGTACATGAAATGTAAATCTGTAAATAAACCTGGTTGATGAAAAAATACAGTGAACAGAAGAAAAGTAGATGAAGCAGCAAATTGAAAATATGAAAACACTAGAAAAATGAAGTCTAAATATATCTGTACCACAAGTTTGGATGTAAGACTATTGTTAGAATAAGAAAGTAGCTAATATGTAATAAGAATATCCAGGTGGAAAAAATCTATATATTTTTCTCTTAATATACTCAAATGAAGAAAGAGAAAAAAATTATGGTGAAAGGAGATTCACAGTAAGATCTGACCATGAATCACAACCAATTTTTTTTTTTTTTTTTAATGATATAACACTAATGTAGACAGTTTATAAGATATGCTGAAGAATTCAGAACTGATTCTAGAACATTTTCCGCATTAAATATATAAAATATGAAGATAATGGTAATTTTTAAGGTCATTGTAAAAATAACATAAAGTTTCACTTTGTACATTATTATCTTATGTTTAATTTAATTTTTTTTACATATTGTCCTTTGAGCCAATATTAACACCCATTAGCACAAAAACTAATGGTTATCATAAAGCCATGTTTTAAGCAATCATATATTACTGTAAACATAATTATTTATGTTAAAAATAAATTCATATGCAACTGTAAAATAATTTCTTCACTTAATTATACTTTTACTTTTTTTTTCATGATGATACTTTAATCTTGAAATCAAAGCATTTATAACAGTGGTCAACATAAAATTTGGAACTGAAAAGGGAGTAGGTGTTCTATATAGTATTTTATATGCTGAATCTGAATATGTGTTCCGAAACAAACCCATCATGAAACTTTCTTAAGTTACAACCCCTTAAATTTATTTGTTCCATCATTCATGGAACAAACAGTAAAAATAAGTTAGTACACGTGTATTGTATGTTTGCTTATTCATATCTGATTTATATTGTGATGCATGCTGTAGACCTATATTTGACACATTAACAGTCAAATGATGTCATTTCACGACATGTCAGCGAGTCAAGTAATGAGTAATTCAACGTGATGAAATTTTCGTCAATATGAGTTCAGCTCTTGGTATGACTTGCTGTGTTCTTTAGTTGTGGTTTTACCATACGCATATTATAAAGATAGTTTCAAAGTGATACCATAAATTTAGTGAAAGATATTTATGACAGAACAACTTTTGGTATTATCTTATTAAACATCAAGGTTTGTTAAGTTGTACGTGTGTATTTTATTGCACTCCATGTGAAACAATTTTATGAAGTATTTATAAATTAAAAGTACTCCTACTGATTGATAAAAAGAGAATACTTCACTGAACACAAAAGGAAAAAATAAATAAGATAAATGTAAATGTCTGCGAAATAAAGGTAGGAATTTTAATTGTAATTATTATTTTTGTATTCTATTATTTAAGAAGTTTCTCAATATTTTAAAGGGTTATAACTAAAAACTTGAGTGTGATGAAGAAAAACTGATTTCATTTTAAGATTCAACATAAAAAATACAATCTAATTACTTTTACAGTAATTCACACTTACTTTTATCTCAGTTCCAAATTATTATTTTTTTGCTGATCTGTGTAATTAATGATTGTGCAAAACTACTGTTGCAGAAATGGGCTTCCCAAGGGGGTTTAGTTCCACAATGTCAAAAGGTTAGTAGCGGCTTAGGTATGTTGTAAGTTATATTACATTAAAAAAGCAATCTTAGTTATCCAGATTTCCAGGTCTAACAAGTTAAGTGCTAATAACTTGCCAATTTTTATATTATTAGCTGTTGCTTTTTTTAATTTATTTGAACATAAGATTTTGGGTTTTATAGGAGTCCTCATCTTGAATTCTGCCAAAGGACTGATGACACACTGACATATCTATGGTATTTTATAATGCTGTTATTCAAGATCAGGCAGCTGGCTTGGGTTAGTTTATGTTGTGCTGTCATTCAGAAAGGTGTATTCAATAAGTATGATATCTCACCCTGACAATTTTTAACTTTTTTTTTTTAAGTGCTCATTTCATTCTCACGGTTTCTGTATTTCATGTGATTATTTAAAGTTTATCGTTGTTTCTTTTATATAAAACATTATTTCAACTGTGCTGTTCATATGATGACCTAAAAAAAATTACCAAATGGAAAGTGATCACACAGGATTCCCACAGAGATTTCATTTTCAGTTTCTCTGAGCCTCGATATATCAAACAACTCATGACTCTTTCTTGCAGTACATTTTATTGCATCACAGAAAGGAAAATTAACAAATTTTTATTATTTAATATGGCCTCCAACATCCCAATAGCTGTCTATATGCCTACCTTTTATTAATACAAAATTAATTATGTACAAAACTAAGAAATCAGAGTTAAATAAAAAAATGTATAGAAGTAATATTTGCACGCTATAAAACGAAGGACGTAACTTCTGACTAAATGCACTTAATATGTGAGGAACTAAATTATTACCTTCAAATGAAATAATTGCAATGAGGAACTAAAAAATAAAATAAATCTACATTGAATAAAAGGTACTTACAAGTAATAACATAAATTAAATTCAGGTGAACTTCACATAGAAACTAAAACTTTACACATGAACTAAAGAACCTAATACATTGACTAGGTCAATGTACAACTCACTCAGTACATGTATTTTAAAATAAATATTATATGTAAAAAGGTAACCAATAAACTTTAAACAGTAACTTAAGGACAAACAAAATTAACTTTAGCTGACTTTGCAGAGGAACTAAACGATGATATAAACTAATAGTTTGACACCGACTAAAAAAAAGGAATAACTAAAACTCTCTTTTTGATAACATCACTTAGGAAGAAAACACAGATTATTTGAACTTAGGATAAGGCAAAAACCAGAAATATTTCTTTTGATACTGCAGTACACCTAGAGTTCAATTTAAAGAATCCTCTAACTTTTGAATTTTTAAGTTAATTGCCTCTTCTTTAATCTGCAGTTCATTTATCAGGAACATCACCCTCTTCTTTGATCTTGTTTCTTTACCATTTTCCAAGTAAAGGTCATATTGCTTCTCGCCACTTTGACAGTGGTTAACATTTTCAATCTATTTTAACTTTCTTTGAACCTCCATAAAATTTCAGAGCATCATAAACAATCCTTTGGTTTACAATACTTCTTTTTGGTTTTCAGAAAGTAGAGATTTGTTTCCTGAATCTGAATTTGTTAGAGAATTGAATCCTGATTCCACACTAGCATTACAGTGTGAAAAAATTAGTGCTAGTTTCACAACTTCCCACAACTCAGAATATTTCTTGTTCTTACACAGCAAGACAGTAGATAAAAATCATCTAGTCTTATTTCTTCTTTGTCTGCATGAAGAGCATCTAAAACAGTATAAAAATTTTCTTTAAGACCACTTTTTGCCTCGTTACAGAAGTAATCATACAGAGTTTTAGTTTTTTCAACAATGTCTTCTGAGATTGTATTTTTTTAACAGAGGACTTCAAGAAGATTGTATATTTGTTTCTTTCCAAGATCAAGTTGAGAAATAATCACTTCAGGGTTTAGAAAAGTCAGCCCAGCAACAGCTTTGAACTTCAACAGGCTTCTCTGTTGAAGTTTCTGGATAGTTTTTACTAGAAAAATCTTGAACTGGTTTCTAAAGTTTAATACGCCCAACTCAGACACATGCTTCACATTTTTTAGATGTTTTATGATTTGGAAACCAATACCAAAATTTTTTGAAATTTTTCCTGACATTTCATTTTTTGAAATTTTCCCTGACTTTTGGCCCATTTTCAAAAATTTCCCTAACTTTTCAGGTTTGTGGGAACCCTGTCACACTAATACAGTATATTCTGAAGATTATATTAAGATAGTTCTAGTATAAATAATTTATTTTTTTAATTTTGACAAATTTATTATTTTCTTAATAAAATTTTGTTTCAAAGTAATGTAAAAAAACTACTAATAAATTATGATATGATACAGATGTAAACTCTGAAAAAAATGACAGGTGACGCATTAACAAGTCAGCTCAGGCTTGGAGAATACATTTGTTTTCCTGTGCCACGCTGAATGTCTATGAAAGCAATTTTCCGTAATATCTAATAGTAGGAGGATACATAATGTAACAACAAAGAAGCAAATCAGTCCAATTAAATGAAAGCCAATTATATATATTTTTTACATAAAAATAATCAGTTTGAATATTTTTTATTTAATATCACAAAATCTGTCAACTAAATTTTTAAAGAACTTGTAGATGTAGAGGAAATTTTTGAAATAAATTCAATAATTCATAATACAAACTTTTATAAATTAGTATCAATTTATGTTTTACATAGATTTTATTGAAAACCTGTGTGAATATATATAACATTAATATTTGAACATAAAACACCAATAAACAGTGATTCAGGAGGAAAGAGAAATAATTTAAGAACTAATTCCAGAGCTTGAAATATAGAAAAAAGTTCATACAACATATAAAAAATGCTTTGTAAACAAGTTACACCTAGTGAAAAATTTCACCTGGATTTTAGTTTCGGTGAAATGAGATCATAGGAAAGGTGTTATGTAATGAGTAAAATTGATGGTTTCTTATTTTCTGAAGCAAAAAAAAATGAATAAAGTCCCAGAACTGTGTATCCTGTAGTTTTCATGATATCAAACATAACAGAAAAATTTATCAACAAAAACATATTTTTTTAGGTTTGAAGCTCAATAACTTTGTTAAATGACTAGCAAATGTATAAATTTTATTATAAAAACTTGTAGGGAAATTAACTTGGAGGAAAGTTATGTAATAAATTCTATGAAAAACAAAATAAAATCAATTTTTATTAAAAACAAAACTTAAAAGAAATATGTTATGAATCTGTAAACATTAAAAAGTTGTTTTTAGAACAATTTGATCTTTCAAAAACTAAAATACTTTTAATTTATTTTAAAATAAAATACTCACTGTGGTTTATACTGTATTAATTTATAACAGATATTTGAAAATTCTAGCATTGACATTGATGCATTTTTCAACTCGTTTCCTTACACTTTCTGTTGCCAACGTAATGATATCTTTCCATGCCTTGATGGGGGCAGCAGCATTGAGAATGCAAGTAATCACTACATCATGTGTAATTACTTTCTGCTTGTTTACCTCACATTTCATCTATCCCTATAAACAGAAAGTAAGGGAGTAAAGCTCGGTGATCTAGGTGGCCTATTTACTGGCCCCCTATGTCCAATCCATTTACCAGTAAATTTTTCATCTAAGAATAGTCTTACTTCATTCATGAAATGTGTTGGTGCTCCTTCATAAAAGTTTTGAAGGGGGAGAACTAAAGTCCGGATTAAATTTTTTGCTAGTAGTTACTCATTCACAAAATGTTTTTGGACATTTATTTGTATGAATATTTTTCTTATTTCAAGATCTAGAATCAATTCCCAAATTATTTCCTTTTCCTGCTGAATCACCTGTATAGAGGATAATTAATAGTGATAATAATACAGGTATCGGACTCACAGCTTTGTTGCATAATTTCAATCTATCATCCAATTCTTTATCTAAGCTCTATTTAGTGTAACTCAAACAAATGTGTTTAACTATATTTAATCCTCTGTTAATGACATGAAGTTTAATTATATATTGACTGTCTGTCAAACCAACTAGTACATCTAAATACACATTTCAAGGTTTTAAAAAATTAAGGCAAAATTAACAATTTCAATATTTTTTTTTCTTGAATTTTTTACGGGCATCGACTACTAAGGTCATTAGCCCTCGTCACGTTCTTAGAAAGAAATTAGTATCACCATCAGGATCGTCTTATGTAAGGGTGTAAAGGGCCCTTACATTTTATTTAAAAGCACAAACTACACAGAACATTAAAACACAAATAACAAAGACAAGAACAACACTTACACGGTGTAAAGGGCCCCGATATTAAAATTTGAGATAAGGTTCACAAAAAACCATGAAATTAAAAATACAAGTTATCAATACCATTATCTTCTTCTACCTGTCTCGATTATTTGTTAATTTTAGCACCATCAGGGCGACCAGAACCGCCGTTAAGCAGAATATCAGTCGCGCCAGGATGCCGTGGCAGTTGACTCTCCATATAAACTGGCTACAGGCATGCATTGCGCCCACCCATAGCCTCGCGCCCTCAGCCCACTCTTGAGGGTCCCCCATGCCATCATTGGACACACCCTGACTCACTGCTCTTGAATGCAGACAAGCCAGGGTGGCCTAGGCAAGAGGGCTACCTCCCGTCACTATACATGCCACGCTTCGAGACTCCCATATATGGATGAAACTACCCCTTAGAGATGGGATATATTTTTCTTGCAACATCAGTTACAATTTGCACCGCGAAATGATCGCCTCCATGCAAATCGTCTAAAACATGGAAGCTGCACCTCGGTGCTATCGATCCGCTTATGAGTGCAAGATCTATACAGGACGTCGATCCATCTCTGGCATTGAAAAAGGTTCCTGACCCATCGTTTAAAAGCATAAGTTCAGAATTCATCAGGAACCTTTCCAATTCTCTTCCGCGGGGATCTACTCAATCCGATCCCCAAAGAGAATTATGAGCATTAAATTCACCCACCAGTAAGACAGGTGGGGGAAGCTCAGAAATTAATCGCGCTATGTCATCCTCCTTCCAATCAAAATCCGGTAGGTATATGCTGCAAACTGTGACCTGAAGCGGACGCTTCATTCTAATGGCGACCGCTTGTAGATTTGTATTTAGAACAACGCTTCGTTGGTAGCTCTAGTCGATGTTAATATGGCTACTCCACCTCTAACTCTTACATTTGGCGGTTGATGTTGCCGAAATATTAGTATCCTTTTAATTTAAAATTTTCATTTCGGCTGAAATACGTTTCTTGCAGACATATACAAATCGGGTCTACATCATGTACCAAGCGTTGGAGCTCATGGATGTTTGAAAAACATCCATTGATGTTCCATTGTACAATCGACTCGCTAATTTTAAATTAAATTATTGTCTGGGTTTGCCTTTCGGCCAGCCTTTTTTTCTCCATATTGCGAACAGCTTCGTGTTCACGGAGAATTTCGTCGCCCGTGTAGCTTCCGGTCTCCGAATCGGAGACCATCGAAGCCGCCGACGACGACGATTGAGAGGCGGCAACCTGGCCGACCCCCGACACGGGAGCAGCACCGGTCACCGCCTGTGGATGGGGGGACACTCGCCCCCCCCCCCCGCCACCGTGTGGTATTTGTGGCCACTTCAGTTGCAGGAGGCTTGGGAGCCTCCATAACAGACTGCGAAGCAATCACTTTCTTCTGGTCATATAATATCTCACTAAGTCGAACTTGGACTTCTGGTTTAACGTCCGTTTTCTTTTGGACAGGAGCAACTTTCTGTTTCGAAGATGTATCTTCAGGAGACTGTACAATTATTCTTGGCTTAACAGCTTCTTTACTGCTGAAAGGCTTCATTTTATTTTCAATGATCTTTTCAATTAAGCCAGCCAAAGTAGGCGCAAGTTTGTTAATAATTGCATTCACATCAACAGCAACTGGAGCAGGAGCAGGAACAGCAGCCGCAGCCTGAGCATAGGTTGTTGTTGCTCTAGGTCTGCGGGCATTTACAATCTTCTTTGCTTCGAAGTAGCTGACCTTTTACAGGGTTTGTACTTCCTGCACAGCTACTTCGTCTTTGTACACAGGACAGTTCCTGGATCTACAAGAATGCTGTCCTTTGCAATTAATACAAGTAGGAGGCTCCTTACATGGCTCTCCTTCATGTACTTCGTCACCGCACACGCATATCTGTGGTCTCACACCTAACAGCGGTGTGGCCAAATCGTTGACACTTAAAAACTTCGCATTGGTTGCGGGACAAATACTCGCACGTCTAATCGATGTATGCCCGCTCTTATCTTCTCCGGCAAAGTTGGCCGGTTAAAAGTAAGTACACGAGAGGCTGAAGGTAGGACTTCGCCATTCCTTCTCATGTTCAACCTCCGACACTCTAGTACTCCTTGCGGTGCTAATTCTTCCACAATTTCCTGCTCCGTGCAGTTAAGATCCCGACAGACCACAACACCCCTTGAAGTGTTGAGCGTGCCGTGGGGATCGACGCGTACAGCAAAATCTCCTATCTTTTGTAGCCCTAGGATCTTCTGAGACTGTGCATCATTCACAGCCTCCACATGAAATCCAGTAAACGTTTTATTATTTCTTTTACAGGGCCTCCAACGCATTTAGTTATCTCCCGAGCAATGAGAAAAGGACTCAATAATTTCTCTCGAGAAATTACCGTCCTCCTTTCTAATGACCAGATACTTACTTTGGAACATTAGATACATTAGATAGAACAGACAGATACTTGTTTTGGAACATTACTATTCTTAAAAAAAGCATTTTGTAAGCTTTTTCTAGCCTCACCTTCAATTTTCTTGAACTCCACACTCTTTCTCCGTTTTGCCTCGGGCAAAACGGCTGGTTCTAGACGAGGGTGTTTACGTGAACCCTCTGCCACGTTTGTTTTTTGATCAGTTTGCATGATCGTTGATCCCTTCTGTAGTAAGGCTAGCCGCCGGGGTACACCCCCACTCCAGGGCTACCAACCCTGGAGGTCCATTCCGGTACTCCGGTGGAACCGGCATATGTCTTGGCAGAGAGCAGATGCGCAGTCTCTGCACTGACTCCAGGCCCCTACACACCGAGGTTTTTAGGGCTCCCATGCCCCGAAAAACATGGGCACCTTAACTACATGCTTGCCATCGCGGGGGGCATGTGGACAACGAAAGGCCTCCGTTATAGCTGCAAATAACTTCGACCGTGGCCGCCACATCGCCAGCTCTAAAGGTGGTATCAATCGATGTCTATAATCGTTAAAAAGTTTCGTACCTGCAGGTGGCCGCGAAATCCAGTCCTAAAATTCGGCCGAAAAATAAGCATATCCGAGAACAACACTCGGAACCCCGTTAGCCAGCTATTTGTAATGTACGTAAGTACAGCTGTTGCCGCCCTGGACGTGGATGTTGTGTTCCGGACGTGGGGATTACCTACCTCAGGGCAATTATATATTTTATTTTAAATTAGAATATTCATTTCAAATAGTAAATTTATGAATCAAATAAGTTAAGTGTTACATCATGAATTTTCAAAAAAAATAAAATAAATTAAAAATAATTACAAAATTTAAAATTATCTTTACAAAGAATCTTTCTAAAATTTAAAAAGTTCAGATGTAAGTATAAAATTAAAAAGGAAACAAGAAATTTGGCTCACTTACAAATAATGAGGGTTAATATTGCCTCAAATTTTGGTTGTATTGTAGACAGCATATACAAGTTATAAACCAGCAAATCTTTCTATCAAAAGCACTGAAAATAGGGCTTTTTCATTCAGTAAAATTCATTCACGTAAAATTTATTTTATTAGCAACAATGTTTTAAAAATGATTTTTTAAATATGAGACTGATTTTAAGAAATTTTGACAAATATTTAAAAATTTATCAACCACTTACAAGATATTCAGTCTTAAAATTGAGCCTACTTATTTTCATTGACATTAGAATTCAGTATGAGGCTGAAGAGCGTGAAATGAAAGTCATAAATGTTCAGGTTAGTATGTTAGCAAATATTATATGTAAAATCTAAAGGCAGGTCCTCCCTACAAGCTGCCTCTACTTGCCTCCTCTATACCAAAACTATAATCCAGCACATGGAACACATGCTACTGGTTGCCACAAAAGGAAGACCTCCAAATGATACAGACTTGTATTTATTATTTTTTTATTATTGTTTATTCTACCATATTCATTTAATTTTTCTATTTTTATTTATTCAAATTTGTCGTTCAATGTTATTTCATGTTATCTATTTATTCTACTGTAATAATTATTTGAGCTACTATACAGAGTGTTTCTAAAATGGTGGGCTGGCTATACTTTTTCGGATTCTACTTGTAAAACTAAACATAAAATATCCTTCGGAAAAATGGAATTTCTCCTTCATTCTCCCCTTATCCACCATTTTATTATTTTTATATAAAAATTTATATCTCAAGTTCAGATAGAGAAATCAAATTAATATTTGGTAAACGTCTTAGTAATACAGCTTTAAAATTAGCAAAAAAGCAGGACTTAAATACCTTCACAAATTGCAAAATGGTAGCCATGTTTATTTTTCAATCCATTACATCTCCACAAATGTTAGTTTTATCAAAATGTATGTTTTTGCTAAAATATTAAGCCTTTTATTTTGAACAAAATGACATTCTCTTTTTTAAAATCAGTTAACAAATAGCAGAGTTATGACAGAAAATTGATGTAATTTTGTGTGTTTTTCACATACAAAGTGGCAAATTATTAGCCACTTTAGACCCTTTACCCATTGGCAGTTGGAAACCACTCTTACATTCACAATCTTGCCAGATGAATTTTTTGGCATGGTTTTGGTAGACCCATGTCTCGTCAAGGTAAATAATCAGTCGTAAGACGGGTCTTTTTCTCAGGGAATGTATTTTTCATAGATATTTATTACATGATAGAACAATATCTGCACAATCCATTAATAACTGCCTACTATCGTTACATTTCTTGTATTTATATCCCAATTTCTTCATAACTTTCCATGTAGATTTTATGCTTCCGATAAATCCAATCTTCTCTTGTAAAATTGCACGCACTTTCTCACAAGTTGGATACTCATCACATTCGAAAAAGACTATTATTGTATGGCTAATACATTTCAGATCAAAACCATCTACATCGATGACCCAATTTTTATGAGGAGTCTTCTTATTAGATGATCTAAATGAAACTGACAGTTGTTGGACATTGACATGATAAATTTCATTGATTACAGAAGCAGCAGATAAGCTTTTGTGGGCTTCGGCACATATTCTTTGCACACTGTGATGGCTGCATGAGCAAGCAGTTGCCATTGCTTCCTTGGTAGATGTAAATGTTTCATGAATAATTGCTTCAGCTTTATTTTGCAGAAAATTTTCAGATAACTAAACACACTGAAAATATCTTTTGACTATCTTCAGATTATTTTACCACTCATTGCTGACAGGTAATGTCACAGATTCTATAGCATGTGAACGAAAACTCTAACAAAACTGTACAAGTACATTTGAAGAAGTTGTATATATTTTGGCCTGATGATTGTTATATAATCACAGCAATTGACTCATTACAACAGATGACTAGTGTGTATGTGCTATTTAAAAATAGTTTTTGTAAATAACTATGCCACGTCAAAGAAAATCATAACATTATAGCTTATAATAAACAAACAACTCATTTCGTATACTTTTGTATTATGGTACGTCATTATTACAGTTTATTTATAGCAAAATTTTAGTTAAACATACTTGAAAAAGCTTATCTTCAATAAATAAATTACTTCATACACATCTTGAACAAAGTATTAGGCATAATTAAGTATATAAAAGCATAATTAATTAAGTATAAATAATTTTATATCTAATAGCAAAATACCATAACATATTTCGTTATACTATAATAGAGATGTCATAATTGGATACGGTAGAAGTCATTGCAAATTAATTACTGTGACTTTTGGAATACACTACTTTGGTTGCTGGTGTGAGAAGTTGCTGAGTGATATTAAGAGCTGTGGAGGGGATGCCATAGCCTACTACAAACCCGCCTCCAGATATTACATACACTTAGTTTAATATGTTTGACTACTGAAGAGAAAGGTATTCTTTAACTGAAGTTACAGCTCTCTCATTCCAGCAAAATATATTTAAAAAAGACCTTTGTTATTTTCTTTGGTGTGTGAAACAGTACCAGAAACAAAGGGTTATTATCTTGTCACTTAATTTTATCACATCAGTTATGCTTTTATTTAAGATGAGTAAGGAGTTACTCATCTTAAATAAAAATAATTTCATATTTTCTTATTAGATTATAAAGTATCAATGATTTAAATATGACAATTCAATTAATAACACTAAAAATAATAATAAAGTAAAGATCATAATATAATACACACACACACACACACACACATGCGCTCGTGAAAAGCACATTCCAAAACATTTTAAGTCAATTATCAACAATTTTCCAAGAGAACAGTTTTTAATATAGGATTTGGCATAAACCAAAAACTACTCTGTATTATTTTGTGTAATCCGCATAAAAATTATTTGATTAGATAATGATTAAGTTAAAGGTATGTAAGATCTAAACTAGTAAATTTATTGAATTAAATTTAGTTGCCCTCAACATTTCAATATTAAAAAGTAAAAAAAAATAGCTATTATTTTCTTTATGCAAAATTCAGAAAAATCTCAAAAATCACTAACAACACATTATTGACAATTTTTATGGAACAAAAAGACTGGTAAAATACATAAACCTTGGTTTCAGTATCGGGAAATTTACTGATTCATTATTCACTTTTTGATAAATAGAAAATTAAAGAAAGGTGAGCCTACAAAAACTTAAAAAAGGAGAGTAATTAATAGATTAGTCTAAAGTAGTAAGTCTTCGTAATACATTTTTTATTGTAGTAATAACTGTAGTAAACATTGTAAATCTTTACACTCAGTCTTGAAATGGGTAATAATTCATCATAAAGTCTTTTAGGTTCACAATTTGATATCAGCAATCTTGTTACTTTTTTTTTGTACAAATTATACAACTTTGATAATGACCATGATATGCCTTCCTTGTATTCACTGTCTGAGTATGAGCTGTTATTATTTTGATTTCTCAAAGAGGTTTTATTGGCTTTTTAATAATTTATATCAAATTGAGTAAAATGCCTTGACTCACATTACAAACAATGAACGGTTTAGGTTCAATCCTAGAATTTCAAATAACTTCCACCCAATCATCAGCTACTTCAGTTCTTAGCTTCTGATTAATTAGGCCAAAGTCTTTGTCACACTCCATGTAAATGTGTCTTCTTTCATGGAACTGAACCAGAATTTTATCAAATCATTTGAGCGCATGTACGGCAAAAGCGAATAAATCTTACAAAAGTACAATTTTTATTTTGCCCAGGACAAGAATCTAAAAATATTTCAAGCTGGTTAACTGAAGTAGGCAAAAAATGAGCTATGAAATGAAGCAAGAGTAATAAAACTTCTGATCCTTTTTTGTAGATTGTTTATGGATAACAGTAAAAATATAATTTATGATTAGACCAAACATGAAAATCATAATTATAACAAGAGAGTTGACACTTAAAATATATGTCATTTGTGATTATATTAGGTACGGGTAAGTTTTTACAGAAATCCATCGTGATTGCTGCAACATTTTTTGGATTACTTGGAATGTTTTTTGGTAGACCTTTTCTTAGAGTACCATGCCTCGCCTTTCAGTTTATTTAATTTATCCTGAGTTTTCAAACTTTGCAATTTACTGGTCGCTGTTTTTACTTCCCTACTACTGGGTTTTAAGTAAAAATTCTAATTCTTTAGTAGCTGTATCAATTTGCACTTTAAATGAGTCATATTTTGAACACATGTCACTCCTTGGGTAGCCGAATGAAATGTTGAAATTATTAACAAATATTTTTTGGTAAGATTCCAATGAAATCTTAACATAAGGATGCTTAACTTCAAACATTTTACACTTAACATACACAGGAGGTATTTTGAACACTTAACTCTTCAGGTAAATAAATACAAAATGATTTTTTAAAGCTATAATGTTAACTACGGCCACAGAAAGACTAAATTTGTTCTTTAACAGTTATAATGTATTCAGAAAGCTTGTTAGGTTTGTTATCTTGTTGACCATTGCTTGTCATTCTGAATACAGCCAAAATCACTTAAATGTTATTTTAAAGTCATGGTGCTGAGATTGGTTATGCCACATAAAGATTATGACATTATTAAATCCTCAATTACACCTTCTTCATTTGTAACTGTTGTTTTAAAAGCATACAAATTCCCTCTAAGGTTAGCTTCAGCCTTATTTTTCTGAGGCCTTCTTTGCTTGATAGCCTGGATTGAAATTAAGCCACCAAGATAATATTTTCTCTTGCAGTCGCATGGATCACCAGTACTGTAACTATGTTAATTAAATTTTTTTTTTTTTTTAATATTTTGAATTCTGTAAGATTTTCTTTTTCTGCTTTGTTTCTTAAGATTCAGATTATTAAAACTGCATCACTTTCACTACCCATTTTATAAAGAATAGAGAAAATTAAGTAAAACAAACCTACCAGTTGTATATCAAATATAACCTTATTGGAAAAATATTAATCCAGCTGATTCTATCGTCGCAGCCAACTTGACTTTGATCAATGGTGTACTGTTACAAACTGACTATGATCATTCTAGCAGGGAACAACATATATACTTTATCTGATTTCAATGACATAAGATCGTTATTGCAACTTTTAAAAAACATATAAAGATATTACTGCTATTTACCTACAGAATGCGCTGAAAACCCAGATATCAGAAAACACTGACTGTGATCATTTTTGGAGTGTGCTTTTCATATATATAATATAAACATAACAAAAAATTTTGAATAATGAAAAATACACAATATAATTTCTTAGCATTTCCTACAAAATCATTACTATCCTTGAAATCGCTAAGATTGTATGTTTATTCTTCTGAGTAAAACAGAATTTATACAGAAATTAAAACTGGAGTCAAGTTGTAAAAGAACACGCTTTTCTGACCGTAACTTCAGTAAGCAGTAGATACTGAAAAAAATAAACTACAAAGGGAAAAATAACTGCCATCACAGTGAAACATAATAAATGATTTGTAGATGTACAAAAATACTTTTTTTAAAATTTTCATCAATTGAGCAATATGTAATTGTACATTAAATTTGGTAAAAAATGGAGCAAATAAATACTTAATAAATACATTTTCAACCGGTGGCACATCATAAATTTTCTGATTAATGTTACCACTACAAATATATCCCGGGTGTTTTAAGACCATCAGAGATTGTTAAATGTAGTCAGTTTGTGGAAAAGAGAGGACTAAATTACTTTATTAAAATAATTCTAAGAGTAGATCAATACCTCTCGAAACTAATTTTAAAAAATCTGTACTAAATTGAACAGGTGATATTAGTTTTAAAAAATTAAGAAAACTCAAATATATATCTAAAATTCTAGTAATCAAGGAGAAAAAATCCATTACTTTTTTATAAAACTTCTGTTATCTTTTATTAAAACGGTGTGTACAAACATCAGGATAACAGTAGCCCCTTGATTTTTACTTAGTTACAAAATTTAAGCAAAAATAATTAAATATGCTGATGGACTTGGTTGTACACAGTCAAATTTACTGTCAATTATACTACATACAAATATCCGTCTTATGGAAAAAGTTAGGTGAGAAAATGCAGCAATTAAGTCATTAAATAAATAAATAAATATATTTTTTTATTTATTTACATAAGACAAAATATAAATGTTAATGCAGTACTAAATTAATATATTTTTGACTATACATTATAGTGCAATTGGAGCAAACAAAATTTAAATATGCAGAAGTAATAGGTTAGAATTATTGCTTCACAGATAACTTCCACGTGAACATTTACCAGTACTGTGCAAATTGTGTAATCAACATTAAATGTTTGTGACTGTAGTCATAAAAATTAAAAAAATGTTGGATACAATTTTCATTTTGATTGTTAATGACATAATGTTAACTTTTTACAAGTACCTTTCCTATTAAATAAAATGTTTAAAATACTTTAAACATTACCTGGAAAACTAAACTGATATCAAATTGGTGCAAAAAATAAAATTAGGTACACAATTTGTTTAAATGTATGATTATATATGAAGTATGATAATATATATTACGTAGATTAAAATTTTGTGAGCTATAAATTATTTTGTAAAAAAATGTTAAAATAATAGTAGTCATAAAAATACAAAATAACTTGATACAATCTGTTGTTTTATACTGAAGTAACAAGGGAGCACAAAGTATATTTTTCTTTATGTTTATGTAATATTTACACACACACACATATATATATATATAATGGTATTAGAACCTACCCCAAATTCATAAAATATATGGTCTCAGTTTACTAAGTGTTTTCCCATTGTTATTAGTATTAGAGTGAGGAAATGAGTAATATAAGTATATATTTTGTGTATCCGTTAAGTATAAATTTTTACAGCTTACCTGTGCACACTATTACTCATATAAACCACAAATTAATGATCTATCACTTAAGTGTAGGAACATAAATCATTTACATATACAATTTTTGGAAACTGAACTTTTCTTAATCTTTATAAACTTAACATTTTTACATTAAATTATAGATTAAAGTAGCAAATTATATTAAACATTACAATAGTATAAAAATAACTGTAGTTAACAACATTAAATAAAAAAATGAACAAACATTACATTTATAAAATAGGCTGTGGAAAGTGAATTTTTACGAATGAAAATAATTCAATGAAAATATCAAAATTATATATCAACATAAACTGAATATAGAAAAATATTAACCTGAAACAAGTGTTTTAACATCAATATATACATAATATACAGCATTAAAAAATTCACTAGATAACAGAATATCACAACCACACATCAATAACCTTCAGGATCAATGTGTTCAACTGAATATCAAACCACAATAAGATCTTTCAATCTATTGAAATGTTATTCATTATCATTTTTAATAGAAACAAACAACCAAAAACTGCACTCCTATCCATATTTAAAATAATTTTTGTTTATGTTTACAAGTTTACAAGAAAAGTTAAATAAATCTACTTGACTGAAAATAATTGCATAATAAAAATACGAAGAACTCCAAATTAAATAATTAAAATTTTAAAATTAGTCTATTACAACCACTGAACAATAAACTAAAATATAAGAATTTAAAATTACTGAAATCATTTTTTGGTTGTAAACCATTTAGAAACCAAAATATACATCTATCAGAACATATATATATATATATACACACATTATATTATTATTATTATTATTATTATTATTATATATATATATATATATATATATATATATATATATACACATTATATTAATCTGATCAACCTAAGTACAGAATTAATAAATTAAATAAAATAGGATGACACCTACCTTATTCCATAATTCATGCAAGAGTGCTTTCGTGAGTTACTCGCATCATCAGTTGCTCCACATAACTTTCTCAAATCATTTGTATCAAATTACATATTAAAAATGAAATTAAAAATCATTTTATATTATATTTAAGATTAAAATTGTTAAAAGATCCTTTTCCAAATTAAAATCAAAACGAAAATAAATTCAATTTTTTTCTTAATTTAAAATTAAAAATTGAATGTTTTATTATGACATAAATAAACAAAGATATAACGTAACATATTTATGTCATAAATATTATGACAATGTTTTAATAAAACATTTAAAAAATAATACACGTACTGCTTCATATGGTTTACATAATTTGTGTAGTATTTATAAAATAAAGTGCAATTATTGTGACCATATTCATATAGGTTAAAACTACTACATCTTTTAAAATTAGATTTGATACACTTTAGATATTATAAAAGTAGAAAATTGGGTTTCTTTAATGTTTCTGATCATCTTATTAATAATACACATTCAATATCCGATATTCATACAAATTTAGAAATACTGGAAATTAAAAAATACAATATTAATACAAATAATAGGGTTTTTGACATTTTAGAAAGATTTTATATATATAAATATAAAAGTAAATTTAATTTGATCAACCTACATACAGAGTATGAGGATGACACAATCATAAAAGCTGCTGCAGATAGCAGCACTTCTTAAGATATTGATAATTCATAATACTTCAACTCTGTTCAAGTACATAACTTTGGCTAGCTAGTCCACATGAATTTCTATTTTGTTTAAATTGTTTATTTTATTTTGTTCTTATTACCGATTATAGTTTTAATTTTTAATTAAATTACTTCATTTTATATATATGCAATTTTTAATTTTAAATTAAAAAAAAATTGAATTTATTTTCGTTTTGATTTTAATTTGGAAAAGGATCTTTTAAAAATTTTAATCTTAAATATAATATAAAATGATTTTTAATTTCATTTTTAATATGTAATTTGATACAAATGATTTGATAAAGTTATGTGGAGCAACTGATGATGCGAGTAACTCACGAAAGCACTCTTGCATGAATTATGGAATAAGGTAGGTGTCATCCTATTTTATTTTATTTATTAATTCTGTACTTAGGTTTATCAGATTAATATAACTTGTATAGTGCAGAAGAATATGATTCTTGAACGGATCGACTTTAGGAGAAAAAATAAAAAAAATATATATATAAATATACACTTATAAATTAATAAAAACAATAATATACATCAAATGTATTTTTTAAAACATTGATTTTATATTTTATTATTATCAACCACTCAATAATTCACATTCGCATCACACAATAAGTTAGCTCACATCAGAATTTAAACAATAATAAACCCCTGAGATCAATTTCACAGTAATTTTCATTAAATCCTATTCAAATATTTTTATAATTAACACTTAAAATTATTATATATTAATGGTAACATTAATTAATAAACAATTTATACTTTAGAAACATATTATGAATAAATATAGTTCTACACCATTCTGAAAATAGTAATAACATTCCCACATCTGAATGATCATAATAATAATGAAATATTTCTTAACTGATAAGTTGTTGCAACATAATATATACAGAAATAGCTTTAATAAAAGATATTCATTTCACTATATACTCATAGAATGAAAGTGAAGTGTATTAAATTAAACCATTATTACCTGCACACAAAACATTAAACAAAAAATATTCACTTATTTTAATAATTATTTAACAGGTGATATTTATTACCCAAATATCATCAGTGAATTATAATGCAATTTTTATCAATTATTCAGAAAGTATCTTAAGATTTATCTAGCTATAAAATAATTGACAATATAAAGAAAATTATATGAATTTTTTAAAGAAAATAAACAAGAAACAGAGACTTGGAATATTACAAAATAATATAATGTAAATGTTGCAGTGCAAAATCTAACAATAGTCTTTTCTCTCCTCTAGAAAAGCACTCCTATATGAATTTATCATTATTAGAAGCTGATTATATACCCAGTAGTGCCACAACACAAATTCAAAAACTTAACAATATCACAAATCCATATATTAGACACTAACTGAAAAAAATTCATGACAAGCTAAACATCAAATGAACTGTGAGAGTGTTTCTGATCAGTACTAAAGTTAATACGAGTCTGAACGAGACAGAGCATGTGCATGAGTGTGTATTCTATGAATTTTAGGGATGGTTGTAGGCTCTTCTGATAAATTATAAGAACTGGGTGTGTTTTGTCTGACTAGAGGAGAGTGATCTGGTGTGCTTGTGAAATGATTGTAAAATTTTGTAATTAAAGCTCTTATGAAATATGTCTTTGCCTTGTTTAATCTTTCATAATATAAACAGATAATCCAATAAGCCAGATCTTCACGTATAAGTGTTATTTTTCATGGGTTTTATAATATTTATAAATGAAATTATCAAAAAATATTATGTCACAAAAATATTTTTTTTTAATCAACTACCTACCACATTCAATATTCAGAAGGTGCATTTCATAAAGCAGCTTGTCATTAATATATTTTGATTCTGATAATGGAAAAATGGTAGTGATCAATTCAATTTTGGTTATATATAAAAAATAAAAGGAATCACTTTCTACCACTTCTATCACAAAATCATATTGCCCTATAATCAAAGTAAATAAAATGATTCTATTAGTATTTTATATTAAAAAAATTAAATTTTAGGTATAAATACAAAATTCAAGTATTACCTCAAGTAATTACTACAATATAATTAAATCACTTAAACATGTTTCTCCATATATATATATATATATATATATCTGTTTATATATATATATATATATCCAAGTCATAATTTATTATGTTTATACAATCTCTATACCCAGTGTTTTACTAATTTGTGTCAAATATCTGCTCTTTAATGGAAGGAAATATTTTCTTTCAGCATTAACAGTTGTACACTAGAACAAAAAATGAGCAATAATAAATATAAATAAGTAAAACAACTACAATTAGAAAGATACTAAGAACTAAAAAAAAATAATTACCGCTTAAAACAACAATTCAAGAAATTACTTTGTTACCAATATCTTGATAGTTGGGTACACATGTTAATAAAATGAAATATAATTTATTGATGGGAATTGTCATGAAATTCACGCCTATTAGTAATCAGAACATGATAATAATTTTTAATATTATACTTAAATTCCACTTACATTTTCTTACTTTCTATAACAATTTTCATAAAATGAACAATCTAATTTAACTTATAAAAGTTATGATGATTAAATAATTTTAATTTTAACTACATACAAACAAAAAGACAAAAAATAAGGGGGGAAAAAAGACAAATTTAACTCATTTTATGAGGGGTTCATAATACAGAAAAGAATATGTTTAATAAGCATACTTACTGATGGTTCTGTAACATTATAGTAAATTAATGATGGACTAATAAACTCATTTCCAAAAGGCCACAGTTTCTTACGGAATCTCCTTTGCAATGAAAATATATGGCCTTCAGTACTAAAGACAAATTTTTCAAAATTACGATTTAAATAATTGTCGGTATCAAATAGCTGGAAAAAAAATAACCAAAGTTCAATCATATAATTTGATACTGCTCAATTTAAAAATCATTATTTTTACCGAATCAAAAAATTTATGCATACTGATTTTGGACTATTTACAAAGATATCTAATAAAATGTCATTTTATGAACCAAACAGATGATAAAGTAAATGAAATAACAGGCTGATCAGAGGCTAAACATATTTCAAGTGATCCAACCTAGATTTTTGAAAAACCCATGACTTTGAAATATATCAAATCACACTTTTAACATTCTTCTCTAACACGCATTGCAAAATTATTTTATATTCTATTCCTTTCCATTTATTTATCAGTATTCATCTAACATGCAATAATATAACACTCCATACTAATATTTAAAAGGGCTTCTTTCAGATTCCTAATCCTATGTTTAATGCTATACTTTCTACAATAAAAGAAAAAAAATGAATTTGAGGTGCTATCATTTTCATAATTTAGAGGTTTTATAATTTTTGATCAATTTTTTTTTTTTATTCAATATGATGTTTAGGCAAAATTTTGTGGATACATCAAAACTATCAGATCTCTGGGTTAGATTCTATTTAAGAAGAGTCACCAGAAAATAAAAGAATCATGCCAGACTTCTTCAAGTAAAAGCATAGAATATTAAGACTTGGATTAGAAATGGTAGGATACATAATTAGATTGAGAAGTGGATACAATGCGGTTAGAAGTTTATGGAATTAACAATGAAGAAGCTTAAAAAAAGTAGAATTTTGGTCAAGATGTTTAAAACAATAAAATGAGATCGGATAATGGAAATGCGGTGTATGAATGATGAGGAGTAAGAACACAGGATAACATGTGCACTAAAAAACCACATTAAAAAATACATTTTAATCACAACACATTTCAAGCCCAAATTGATAGCACTACATCAGATTTATTCACAAACTTCTTTAACAGAAACTGTGAGTCAGCTAGCACAGAGAATTTATTTATCTTTTATTATTGAAGCACAGATTAACTTCTACATACTCTAATGAGAAAGATGAGGAGAATAAACAAGACTGGTGGGCCATATATATTATAGCAACCTGATAAATGAACTCTGCTGTAGAAGGAAAGAGGGTAAAAACAAAAATTAGAAGAATATATGATAAATAAAATGCAAGATGATATGTTGAGATTGTAACAAATAGAAAAAAATTGGGGAAGTACTTCAAATGAATGATGACAAAAATAAACTAAATTAAACCTTCTTTTTAACAAGTTCTAATCAAGAATTTATTTAACTTAATCAGACGTGAATCTTTCTACAAAATAGTAGGCCTTGTTTTTTTTATATTTTTTTTTTATAAGTATGCATGCCTATGTACAGTTAACATTTCATTGAGTTAAAATACAGCAAACTCTCTATTAAATATATCTGCTTCTTTAAAAAATGTTTCTAGAATAGATACGGGCAACTGTTTTACAAATAATATTAAATTTTCTCAAGTAGGCAAAATTAAATCCCAGTCCACTTACACAACAAAAAAATTATTTCAATGAACTTTATTTTTTTCAAATTTAGTTAGTTATATTATCAACAAAGACAAAACCTCAATCACCCTGCCAAACTGTTGAACACTGTAAAAAAAGCATTTATACAGTTGAAATCAATGTCAACAGAGGGAAGAATATTATTTGAGAATGACTTTTAACTTACAGCAGCAATTTTAAACAAGGTACACTTTCAAACTTATGTGGATGAGTGTAACTCCTTTCTGTTTCTGACTTGAAACTTTCAGGATGGATTTGACTGCCAAAGTTAGAAAAGTTTCAGGGTCTATCTAAATGGGTGGGCAAGAAACATATCATTTATATTAAGTAAGAAAAATACTATTTTTAGATACTCTTCTTTTGATGTAAGAAATGTTCAAACACTGTCTACATTCAATAAAACAGTTTCAAAGAATATATATTTACCATATGCTAAATTATGGTAAGTATATATAAAAATACAAATAAAATAGTTAACAGTAGTGAAAATAATAATATATCTTTTAAACCAATAAATTATTTAGCAAAATATCTAAATGATAATAAAATTACATCATAAGATAGATTTAATAGTAACAGGAGTTTATAAAATTAATCGTAATGTCTGTAAAAAGCTATACATTAATAAAATTAATAGGACCTTTAGACAGAGATTTTTAGAACACTTAAGAGCATACAAAAATTTAAGAAAGAATTTTTCTAATGTTGCTGATCATCCATTACAGATTACTAATAAATATGGAAATTAATTTAGAAATATAAACATAAATACACATTTATGAACAAACAATAAATTTTGAAAGTGATGAATCATTTAAATTGACACAACATTTTAATAGCTAACTTAACTGTAATCAGTATTCACTTGTTCATAACAAATATCAGTTTTAATATATAGAAAAGGTAATGGATTGCCTGATATAATATTTTAATGATAATTAATATAAGGCTTCAAAAAGTGCTTCTTTTTTTGTAAACTGTTAAGTTTATATCGAGCTTGATATTAATTTGGTTTGTACATGGGTGGTTTTTGGAAGTTATTAATTACAAAACACTGGACAAAATGTTTACAAATATGTATGTATTAATAAACTATACACACATCAATTAAATTTTTATTAGATCATGTTTGAAAAAATAATTAATATTTCATAAAGATAATTTTACAGGTGTGCAGGAAGTCCCTTTATGCTAGTTATGAAATTATTAGGATAAGTGCAGCTTACCTTCTATGGATCGAAAACATCTGTGTGGATTCCACAATGTTTAAAGTACAGCTGTATGTGCCTCCATGTCCAGTTGTTCATCCGCAACAGCATATCAGGGGTGATCATTTCACATGCTGGTCGAACAGCATCTTAGAGCTGCTCATAGCTGTATTTGCACTTTCGGATCTCTTCTTTTACAAAACAGCACAGTCCATTCTCAGGTGCATCAAGGTCAGGGCTTCTTGCTGGCTAAGGCAATGGAGCCAGTAATTCTTTTGACCCACATCCGATCCAGTGACTCAGAAAAATTTTATTGAGGCATCTGTGGACATTCAAAGCAAAATGTGCTGGAGCACTGTCTTGCTGAAACATAATGTTGTCAGTGACCTCTTTTGCTGTTAATTCTGGAAGCAACCACTCGTTGATCATTCTTAGATAACCGTGTCGATTGCGAACTGCATCATCAAAGACATTCAACTGTCATTCCAGTCCAAATCATAACATGAGGAGGATGGTGTTTGATTTTCTCAAAAAAGTGAGGATTGTCTTTTACTAAGAAAAAACTTTTTGGTTATGAGCTTCGATAAATTGCACACTCGTCTGATAACATGACGTTCTTTTTATTACTTGCTCTGAGACAGCATACAAACAATAATCGATACGCATAAACACATCAATCAAGGTCGTCACTCAAATCATTAACTGTGGTTGGATGAAAACATTTAACTTTCAAGTCCTTCTACATATGATCTTGCACTGTTAATCTTGGAATGCCTAACTGCAAAATGTTTGCAGGTTGATTTCATCAGTGATCATTAAATCAATGCCTCCACAGATACACACATCTCAACTTGAATGCTTGGCCTCCCACTGTGAGGCACATCAAGAACACTTTCAGTTACAAAACCCTTCTTCTCCCATGACAGTAACATTTGCCGTGATGGTGATGATTTCCCAGAATGCACAAAGTTATACATAATGTTCTCCAATGTTTTACCAATGTGGGCATTCGTGGACCCACAAACAAGTTAACAAATGCTCTTCGACAGTGAATGCACTCGTATCCTCCTTCATTCCACACTCGCTACAACCCACCACGAGTGAACACATCAGACAATCCCCACCATGGCTAATCCTCTGCACCTTTCCCAGCCACAATGAGTGACATCAGTGGTGAGAACTGGTAGCAGTAGAGCCCAATAAAGCTGAGATTATTAGTGTAAAGGGACTTCCTACCACCCCATACATTGAGGACAAAGGAAACATGTTTCCAGGCTATAAAATTTAACATTATTAGAAGTTCCAATCTGTAGGGTAAAGGGAAAAGTATTTGACAAGAAAAAAAAGATTTATTAATTGGAAACAGCATTGAAAGTATTAAAAATAAACCAGATGTTCAAATCACTTGGCTCATTATAACTAAAGTATTAGCTAATAACTATAGTCCAAGTGGTATCTGTTTTAAAATGGGTATGTTTGGACTTTTTCTATATGATTGCTAATTTTTGCTTCAATGTTTCCGGAATATTATCAGAAATAATTATTTTGTTATGTGCCAGTTGAAAAATTGCAAAAATATAATTTTTTTTCTCCTATTTTCCTAGATAACCTGATCAACTTTATTGTAGAGAAAAGAACAAAAGTGAAAAAAGTTTTGTTATTAAATTTAACACACATCGGTTGCAAATCGAAAAATACATTATTATTGATGCAAAAATAGCAATAATTGCAAAAAAATGAAAAAAAAACAAGATTTTTTGAGTACTTATATTATAGGTAGGAAATTCAGATTTTGTCTCAGAACTTTTTGATATGATAAAGCAACACACCAAATTTCAACAAAATCAGTCTAACAATTTTTGCACAATAATTTTGCATTACAGATTTTAAAAAAATGCAATTTTTCCAAATTGTGTAGCCTGAAATAAAGTCTCTAGATAACTGAAAATTTAATCACATATAAAAGAACACTCAAACTTTCAAACGCATTTTGAAAAATTTAAATCAGTTAATTAGAAAAGCCTTTTTTTCTCTCTCTTTTTTTTTAGAGGTAGAGGAACCCTATTTACGGGCACCTAAGCAGTGTCGGACTCGCTAACAGGTTCCACCAGTTATAATCAAGGGGCACATGTATACCTGTGCACTACTGACTAAACCTCCACCCCTGGCTTCCTCCTTCTTGGGATTGCTTATAAAAACATTTCATCAGAAGAAGGAGGCCTGCACACACAGTCATAACAAACCAACAAAGGTCACACACCACACAAACAACACCGCTGGAAGCAACACATACAGGACATCAAATACAAACACCGACAACTTCAAACAAGAACCCTGCAGAAAACAGGACAAAGCTTCTAACATCCACAACACCCACACACCAGTCAAGACAGAAAACTCAAATAGTCATACCACTGACCAGTGACCACCATCAGATGCACAAGCAGTGTCCCAGGCCTCATCGCACCCAGGCAACCCCCTACACAGGAGGGGGGGGGAGTCCCTAGGCACTCAGCCAAGAACCTGTCTGTCCCTGCACCCTCCGGCGCCATTCTCCTCTGCAGGACTTCTCATATAATTGTAGCTTCCTCATGACCATCCTGATGAATCTTTCCACAGTCTTCCATTGTGCCTCACCTTATAATAGGATTCATAGGGTATCTTCAGGGCGAAACATGTGCTCACGTCTCGCGTTGCCAAACATCTCTCTACGCTCTATGATGAATTGTGGGCACAGAAAGAATACGTGTTGGGGGGTCTCTCCCACCTCCCACTCTGGACAATCTCCAGATAGGTCAAGCTTGAATCTATGCAAATAAGACCTGAATCCCCATGACCCAACAGGAATTGTATTAACTCAAAATTCAACATGCCATGGGCCCTCCGGCACCAACCCCTGATGTCCCCAATAAGGTGGTGGGTCCACCTACCCTTGGTAGCCCAGTCCCACCACTCCTGCCAATCTCTGTAGATCTGTTCACGATCTTTTCTAGTTCTTTAGCAGAACACTTCGTTTCCTCTAATGGGAGTGTTCTCAGTTCCTTAAATCTGCTATGCCGCATTATCAACAAGTCTACAGGCAGGAATCCAGCAATCACCTCTACCGCCTCCCTGGACACCATCCTATGGTCCTATAGGTGGCTGCTACTCTGATGTCAGTCCTCCTATGGATGGATTCCAATTTATCCCTGTACTTGGCAAATCTAACAATGCCTGCCCACAACTTGGCGCCATATAGCAGGACTGAATAGACCACACTAGTAAGTAGTTTCCTCTGATATTGGGTGGGTCCTCTTATATTTGGGTGTAGACTAACAATAAGCCTCCTCATTTTCTCTGCCTTCTCACAAGCCAGGAGTATGTGAGTATTAAATCTGTCTGGAGTCAACCCAAATTCCCAAGTATTTTGTAGTCATCTGAGACACAATTTCTCTGCTATCAAGGATCAGATGTAAAGTTGGCCTCCTCCTGACAGCAGCAGAGATCACCACCATCTCCCTCTTTTCAGGAGCCAACTTCAGTCCTATCCCAGCCATCTATTCACTAATCCTTACGTACGACTCAGTTATCTTGCCTACAGCCTCATACCTTGTTTACACCTCTACTAGCAAACTATACCATCAGCATAGCCAAATAATTTAACCAATTGTGGGAGAACAACCCGAAACACTCCATTATAAGCCATGTTCCAGAGGGTCGGTCCAAGGACTGACTCCTGTGGCACCCCTCTATCGAGGTTCTTCTCAACATACCCATCATGTAGTCTAAAGATCATCTGACGTCCGATGAGGTAATTTCGCACCATCCATTGCAGGTAAGAAGGGACACTAAGGTCCTCCATTGCTCCCATAGTTGTTGAGTGGCAGATGCAATTAAATTATGCAAATTAAAAGTTTTGTATGTCCAGTGTGACTAGGACGCAGATCTCATCATCACCTCTCCTCAAGGCTCTTCCCGACAAGTCGCAGACAGCAGCCACAGCATCAAGGCAGACTTACCCCTACGAAATACATACTGATTCGCAGAGAGCCCGCCCTGCTCTTCCAGTACACCAACTATCCTTTGCTGAAGCATATGTTCCAGCACCTTCGCTAGCGCATCGATCACAGCAAGCAGCCGGTACAAGGGAAGTGCCAAATCCCTCCCTGGTTTAGGAACTAGCACCAGCCACTGATGCTTCTATTTGCCAAGAAAAACTGTCTCTTTAAGACAGGCATTGTATGTCTCTAAAAATGCCTCTGGCTCAGCCCGAGCCACTACCTTGATAACAATATAAGGCAGAAGATCCGGGCCAGGCACCCTGGCCGACGATATTTGTGTGATCGCCGCCCCCAGTTCTGCATTGGTAAACAGCGGTGTAGTTCCAGCCGCGCCTCTAACCTCTGGGAGTATTTCGTCCTCCGAGAGGAAGGGCCCATCAACTATGTTCAGCACTTCTTCTGAACACATCATAACTGTAGCCTGGGTCTTAGTGCTTTCTTCACTAGAACCGCATAGGGCCTTCTCCACGGGTCCGTCTCCACCTCCTCAATTAGTTTAGGCCCAACATTTTCTCTTGACTGTATTTTGATTCGTTAATTATCTCCAGAGATAAAACCGATCAGAGTTGACCGCCATTTACAATGAAAATAAAAGTGTGGTAGGGCTGTTTTTTGACAAATACTTTATCTTTCCGAGTACTTTCCAGGTGCAGATTTTCCATTCTTGTGCTCATGTGCAACTTAGACAAAATGTTGATTGAAAATACTCAGGCTACAAGAAAAATGCATGGGTGGTGGTGATGAGGGTAGTTAAAACGCTTGGCCGCTCTGGCCAGTTCAAGATTGAATTCACATATTCAAAATAGCGATGTGCTCTCAAAATGTAATTATCTCTGCATCTAGTGAATGAATTTACAGTTTTTTTTCTAAAAGATGTGCCTTTCAGAGTACTTTTAAGCTGTACTTTTTAAAATTAATAAAGATAAAAATTTGTGAAGCTATTCAATTTCTTTAAAGTGAAAAAATTCTCAATAAATTTTTTTGGCAGTTATTGCTATTTTTGCATCAATAATAACATATTTTTCAATCTGCAACCGATGATATTGTGTGTAAAATTTAATAACAAAACTTTTTTCTTTCTTGATATTTTCTCTAAAATGAAGAGTTATCGAGGGAATAGGAGAAAAATTGATATTTTGAAATTTTTTTTACATTTTGTTTAATAAAAATGTAAGCACACCTTTTACAACTGGAGCATAACAAAATAATAATTTCTGATAATATTCCAGATGCATTAAAGAAAAAATTAGCGATCATATAGAAAAATTCCAACCCAAAACAGATACTGTCTGGACTACTATAACTTATACAAAAGAGATATGAAGTTATACAAACTTTTCAGAGAAGACTGAAAATTTACTCATAGATATTATTATACCTAATGAGAATATTTTAACTATAAATCTGGTTGGTTCTGTGATACCTGGAACATCGATCTCTGATGTGAAGGAAGGATATTAAGTAGAATTAGCAAAAGGCATGTTCAACTGAAAACCATTAGTAATTGATTCCCAAAGATTGCTAATGTTTAACAATTGAGTTTATATTCAACACTGTTGGCATTTTTTTTTTTTTTGGTAATATATTTGAAAAAAGGACGTTGCACAACTTATAAGGGAAATTACTGACACAACATGAAGTTTTCAAATATCATCAAATTATGATTTACATTTTCAAGAATTTTTTCGGCGATATATTCTAATAATAAAATAATTTTTGATAGAGGGATGATAATTATTGAGATATGCTGGGAACTATACATGTTTTATGGAGAATGTACGTAAATGACATAATTTAGATTATTAGAAGCAATTTTTGACAGAAGTAGCTTTTTGGAAAAATTAATTCATTCTGAGAATTCTTATGGATACAGAAGGAACCAACAATCACATTAAAAAAGAAAAATAAAATCCATGAGAGTGGGCTCTCATGACATGTAAAACCTAAAAAAAAATCTTAAATTACTCCATAAAATAACACTTGTATGAAAAATAATGTAATATCTACTAAGAGCTCACAACTCAAATCACCATTTAGGGCAACTCAGAAATGGTATGTCACACTATTTATTCAACAAAGGCTTGGCAAAAGTTTCCGGCACTGACATAATAAACTCTGTGCAGAAAGAGCGTCAGAAGGGCGGATTTCCAGTTTCAGTTAAGAAAGAAAGGATGGATGTTGCACTGCTGTAATGTGCAACATAATTTCTGAAAATAATATTGCTTTTGGTGTTTTTTTTTTAATTTCATGTTATGTTACTATCATGTGTTTTTTTATAATACCGTGTAGTGTTCCAATAAATACAATATACTTGTATATTTGTTTTTTTCTTCCTACTTTTCACATAGTTGTTGAGTTGTGACTGCATCAATTGCTTAACTCTGCTATTTGCCAACAACTCACTTTGATACTGTTACCCATAATTTGTGTGGTTTTGGAGCTGTGCTTACAAAAAAGAAAAAGTTCAAATTGTCCCAAAATGATTAAAACTTCAAAACAATTTTTGGACAAACTCTTTTCCATCATACTAGATCAGTTTGAATTATTGAGAAACTAAAGTACAACAGTGAAACTACCTTGCTCTTGGCAGTGCTAACAAAAATTTAATTTTGGCTTTCAAACATGTCACCCTTCAAGTTACAACACGAAAACCTTGAAAACACACCCAAAAACCCACTTTTTTGTCTCAACTCTGGACCATGTGAACCACTTCACTTGAAAATTAATAGGATTCTATTTCTACTAGTTTTTCATCATTCTATCAATATTCATCAAAATCTGTAAAAAATTGCACCCATTAGAATCAAAAAAGCTGAAAAATAACCAAAAACCTTGTTTTTTTTCCTCTAACTCTGGTTGCTGTGAACCGATTTGCTTGAAAATTGATAGGGCTCTATTCCCAATAGGTTTAAATCACCCCACCAAGCTTCATTAAAATTAAGATTTCCATTCAGAAGAATGGACAAAAAAATCTTATATCTACATACACCAGATCTGTTCTAGCAGGGTGCTTTTTCCTCTACTTACAGCCGTACATCATCTCCCCTTCGCAAGTACCTTGCTATAACTGCTCGGCTATACATATGAATAAAAACATTGCAGACTGTGTTCAAGAGACTCCAAAACGTTGGTTCCAATTGGTCCCCTCTCTCCCCTTAGAAAATCTGACAGGGTGCAGTAGCGATTTCTACAAATTCTTCAGAAATCCGCTAACAAAATAAATTAAATCCCATTTTACCTTAAAATCAATAGAGAATTCATCAATGTGATACTTAAAAGTTATAGGATAATACATTGATGTAAGAATAAAATGATAATTACCAAATACAGATATTTTGTAGTTTCACTAAGAAAGAAACTTTCCATTCTATCTTCTAAACTCATATCATTTACACTATGTACAGTAGCAAATCCACAATGTGTACGAGTAAACCGGTTTAGGCTCTGAAGAATTTCATATCCAACATGAAGATAAAATGGACTTTTTGTAGCCTTCATGAAAATAGAGAAAAAACTAATTATTCAAAAAAAAATAAAAATAAAAAATAAAAAAAAATAAAAAATCAAGAAATATTTTCTAAACAGTTTTGTAACATGTTCTATGTATAAACCGTTTTCTCTATAGTAATCAATGTACATAATGTAGTATTGACTTTCAATTGAAGGGGTACATTAATTTGTTGCTTTATGCTGCCTGTGAAGGAAGTAAAGCATCCAAGGTACAAGACATACTAGTCAGAATTGTTTCCTTAACAAATGATATTCATTAAACAGTCAGCACTGTGGTACATAGAATGAAGATGTCACTTACAGAGCTAAAGATCTCCTGCATTCTAGCAAGATCTATATACCATTACAGAACAGAATGTTTGGCTCAGCGAACCAGACAGGAAACCACTTAACTCATTTTACACTTAAGCCTGGCATGGGATGCTTTTCACCTTAGGAATGCCTAAGTGGAAGTGAATTGTATCTTAAATAAGGTTGCCTACAATCTTTAAGGTTATAGTAGCTAACACAGCACAACATAAATTATCATATATATTTTGTAATTGCCGTAGAGTTCCATAATTTGATATATTAAAATATTATATTGAAATTTTAGATCAAATTACGTCGATTTAATCGGTTATAGAGATAAGCAAGTATTAGCATTTTATTGTACTAGTAATTACTAGAACATGCTTCATTGAAGTAAGTCTACATTTTCATTAAAAAAAAAAAAAATGTTGTGTGTAATTATTAATTAAAAAAATGATAGTAAAGTAAACGAATAAATTACATGCAGTACATAATTAGATAATAAAAGGCTCCTCTTGAACAAATAATGTTTATATCAAACAAAAAACAAAAGTGAAATTTAATACAGCTTTGTGGGAAAAATCACTTATAATTTTTTATTGCAGATTAATGATTTCTGTTATGTCTTTTGAACCTGAATTAATAAAATATTCTGGGTGTTGGAATTTTGTTTTCTGTCATCTACCTATTACAACTATTAAAATTAAACTGATTATTACATAAAACATTATGTTTTACTTCCAAATGTGAAATAATGTCCTCTTCAACAGTTTCAGTACTTTCTTATGCTTCTTTACATATATTGTTGTAATTTCAATGTATGATTCAATTTGAAAACTATTTTCTGCTCCAACATTGATCCATTTCTCACATTTGCTTTAATTCAACTTTACAATAAACATTTTTCATTATTTCTATTACATGATATATTTCTGTTTAAATTTGTTGATCGGCATGACAAAGCAAAACACTTTTTAAAATACTTAAATAATTTTCATGATTAGTTTTAAAAATGAATGGAAATTGTACTTCCAGAAGATCTTTTCAAATCTAATTATACCATTAATTAAGCCATTTACATGTTTCCCAAATGTTGTAGCCATTTATAAAGATTATAGTAATGAAAATGGCTAATTCTCAAAAATCATTTAACTTGAATCTTTTTCTTCATGGATTTTCTTTTCTTTTCGTTTCCTTCTAATCTACCTTTAGCAATCCTAACTCCATATTGTCTCTCCATATAATCTCTCATCTCATTTAATTTCTCATCTGATTTGCATGCATGAATTCCTACTGAGCTTCTTCATTTTCAAATGTTTTAAGTCACATTGTTAAGTCATGCAAGTCAGCTAGATTTCACTTTTTCATCTTGCAATGAATGTACACCAACAATTTCTATAAAATTTTCTTTACTTACCTTTGTACTGAAATTCCATAGAAAATTTACCATATCATACTTAGGTATAATACTACTTACTTTTCTCTTACCCTTAAAACAAAACCTTTTTTCTTCACCACTTTCTTCAGTTGGAGCATGTGCACAAATGAGGGTGATGCTTCCCAAATGTCTTTTCACCCTTACTTCACATTCTACCTGTGGCTGGTGAAAACATCAGTAGCTCTCTCTATTTCTGTTGATCACAATCCATCTGAATATAATTCATATCTTAATTCTCTCTATTACATACAAAGGATAATTTTATTTTTAATAAAATATTTTTTCTGTGCTATCCTACTTCCTTTTGACCAACTATGTTACATTTTTACTTCCAACAACTTGTTCATTATTTATTGCTTCATAAAATGCTATTTCATTACTTAGATATTACAAGTAGCTATTCTAAATTCATCTCCTTTTTATTGCATAATATAGCTTCCTTTTGGAGATCTGAGCAAGGAATACTTTTAACTCTGGATGCATTTTCTAAATTAGGATTCATTATAATTTATTCTTCGGCAAATCTTAATGAGCACATAGCAAAAATCCGCAGTGTATTATTCCAAAATTACACACATTATGTTTTTTTCTTTTCATCTGAAATAATAATCTGACAGAGAAGTTTCTATTCACTAGCTATCTTGAGGTTTCAAAGGTACTAAATTCGGAATAAGCCTCCTCTAAAGAAAGGAATTAACTGGGCAAGGGAATATTTAATGTTTGTGTTTATGATGAGAAATGTGACATATTAATGTATTTAGTGTTATTGTTGTATGGAGCGTGTTCATAATAAAAAAAATGATGGAGCCAGCTAAGCACTCTACGGTTTGCTACTCCTCATATCCACAAAAATGATTTCCTAAGGATGGTTGATTGATAAAAAGTGAATAATTTATACTTCAGTAAATTGAAGTGGAAATAATTTAGTACAGTTACTTGTTTTTGATTTGCATCCTAATTCATATTATAGCTAAAAGTTAATCTCACACACACACTCACACACACTGGTTATTACCCCAGCTTCACACATATTGATAAATGTTTGGTTAATCAGTGATTATTTCTGTATAATGTTCACCACTGCTATCCCTTTACCCTTGTACTTGTTTAGGTGAATAGTTGTATTCAGCCTAAAACACATCAAAGTGTTCCACTTTGAAAGTATTAATTTGCCTACTCCAGATGGAAAAAATTCACATTTGACTACAAATACCGAATAATAAACACCGAATAATAATACCGAATAAATACGCAAGTGTGGGAAAAATACTTAAATTTAAAACACATCTAAATGAAAACATAACTTAAGTACAGTTAGTTTAAGTTTTGTAAGTGTAATTGGTTGATGTGCAGTAGTTGATTTTGCTTGCCTCAGGGTATGTGATGGCATTGGTGAGCCGGTGCAGTAAGAGTACATAGGATGGGAAGAATGAGACAGGCTTCTGCTGCCTGCAGAAACATACAGATTCACACAAACTCATGCAAGTGCATGCATGTGATTCACCCTACTCTGGTGCTGTAACAGTACACAGTTCCCTCACCTGCATCTAAAATACCCATTTCATCCTGCATGAAAACTACAGTTACAAAATTTATACTTATTGTACAATATTATTACTGTCATACTTAAAACTAAATAAAATCAGAGGAAATCAACTAATTAAGAGCAACATCAAAATCTGAAACACCAGAAACTAAAACGCCACTGATAAACAACAATTCCTGATGCTGTATTAAAATTAGAATGGAAGAGTCTAACTTGAGCATAAAAATTGGATGCAACTTATCACAAAAATAATTCATATCTGGTTTTGAAGAATAGTGAGTAGGCAATATAAAAATTATAGGCAGCAATCTGCTACACTGCACTTTGATGAATAATACTATTTAATATTTTATACAATACAAAACAATAGTTTTTATATCTATTTTATTAGTAAATAAATAAAATAATGCTTACTTTATTATTTCAGTTTTTTGTTAAACACATTTCAATTTATAAATAAACAAAATTTAACAGTAAATTCTGATGAAAAAATGTTCAAATAAAGTTTTAAAATTTTATTTTATATTTAATAATAAGTCAGTATTTTAATTTCATAAGTAAATAAGTATTCAACTGAATAGAACTTTTAAAAAGTAATTTATAACTAAAACTAAGAATAATAATGCATTATTTTTGAATTGTCAGTCATGACAGAGATTAATTGATAAGACTTTTTTCTTATATAACAAAAAAAATGAATCATAAATATGTTATAGACATTCATTATAAATTCATCCATAATTATAATGACCAGTAATGAACTTTTAAGCATAGACAGTATGAAAATTTTTGTTTCAGACAGGAGATAACAAGATGTCAGCAGATACACAATTGGTCACAAACACATTAATCATTAATTCACTATTCAGTAAAAAATTCACTATTTCACTATTTAATCAGTAAAAAATTACCATAAAGTATTATAAAAAAAGCAGTAAAATTAACTGTTTTTTCCCCATTAAATTTTTAGAAAACATCTAAGATCTTCTAGTTATCTGTCTATGTAGAGTATAGGTTTTTATATCGGTTATTAGTATTTTAGGGCCTTTTTTTTTAACTTCCGGGACCACCATTAGGTATTGCTTCAAAGGATGAGATGAATGACAATTGTTTGTATCATGTGATAATGCCATGCCTGACTAGGATTTGAACCCGGGACCTCTGGATTAAAGGCCGAGATGCTACCACTCATGCCACAGAGGCTGGCATTTTAGGAGGCCTTTTTTTTTTTTTCCTCTCAGCTCCCCTGGATTGGACCGACTTGTTGGTATTACGCCGCCCAGGGGAGTGTCTTTAAACTCAAATAGGCCTCCCCACCTACCGGCTATATACCGGCAAGGCAGGTCGGCCTACCGGTTAACTCTTTTTGAGAGTTCTTTATCAATATTGCCCCTCTGGGGGCCCAAAAGGGCAATACTAATACACCACATTATTACACCACGCCAGACCCAGTTTGCCACGACGCGGTGCCGGGTCCCTTCAGTATTCAGTGTGCTGTTGCCTGACTGTTACCCGTGGAGTCCTTGGTGGCTCATCAGTGCCAACACACCGCAGCATGCTGGACCTCACCAGCAAGGCTGTCCACCCAGTCCTATTCTAGCCAACACCTTGTCTTCTCTCATCGGAGTATTTCTGTAGAACAACTTGTTTAACAAAACTAGCAAAATATTTCCAGTTTGACTCGCTTCTTAGCATGTAGTCTATTGTTGTCTCTGGAGTTATACCTGTGAGTGCCCTACTATGTCTAAGTGTGTCCCACCTATTGCACTCAAAAAAGGTGTGCTCAGCATCATCTATCTCGTTGCAAATTGGCTCTTCTCTCTTGCCTAATTTGTGCAGGTAGTTATTGAAGGAACCATGTCCTGTAAAAAACTGCGATAGGTAATGATCAACCTCACCAAATCTTCTCGACAACCATGGATTGATGTTGGGGATGAGGGTTCTCGTCCATCGACCCACAGCTTCCTGCGACCATCTTTCCTGCCAGATATTATAAACAGCATCCCTGACCTCTTGTTCTGGCTTGCCTTGTGCCCTCTCCACCCTCTTTTTTGAGATTAGGTCAATAGGAGGTGTACCCGATAACACGCACAGGGCGGCATAGGACACTGTCCTGTATGCGGACACAACACCTAGGAGCACACACCTGTGCGTCCTAGTCTCTCTTTGTTGCGCCTGATGGCGATAGAGTGCCACCAGGCCAGAACGGCATACATAAGCGAAGACACGACGGTGGTCGCCAGTAAACGGCGCTTTGAGGCCCGAGGGGCATTCTGCGATGACATAATGATGTTTAGACTTTTTATCACCCTTTCTGCCTTGTTGCATACATTGAATATGTGCTCGGTGTACCTACCGTTTTTCTGGAGGATAATTCCTAAGTACTTGATGTTATTCGCTTCTTCTATAGCATGACCGTTGATGGAAATATTGAACGGTTCTAGCACTCTTCTACCCGTAAAGGCAATACACCGGGATTTTTCCGTAGACAGTTGCAGACCCCTGGACCTCAACCACTCCTGTATAGTGTCGATGGCCGCATACACCCTCTCCCGCACCTCCAAGACCGTCCTTCCCTCTACGAGGACAGCAAGGTCATCTGCATAAGCCAAGACCTGGATGCCGACAGGAAACTCCTTCTGAAGGAGTTCATCTCTATAATCACCAGCCACAACAACGGCCCCAGAACAGAGCCCTGCGGAACTCCACCGTGCATTTGAAAATGTACTGTTTCTTCCTGTGCTTGCACCAGACATCCTCTGTTGGACAAGTAACATTCAATTTGCCTACGCAGGTACGGGCTGAGGCCCCTAGCCGTAATGGCATCATTAATATGACCCCAACCAATAGCCCCGAACGCGTTTTTTATGTCTAGTGATAGCATCAGTGGAATTACCTTGGTTCGCCAAGTGCCTCTCTTCACCTCGTCGGCCCATCCCGAAATTCGGCAGTTAGCCTGCAAGGTGGATCGCCCCCGCATAAACCCGTACTGGTTAGGACTGATTCTGGCTCCCTCTTCTAGTTCTTTGATGATGCGGCGAGCCAGCATCTTTTCTACTAGCTTCCCCATCATGTTAAGGAGGCTCAGGGGTCTATAGGTTATATCTTCCTCCGAAGAGGTGCCTTTAGGTAGGAATACCACTCTGGCTTCCTTCCAGCAGTCGGGGAAGTCTCCGTTCTCCATGCCATGGCTGGCAATCTCGAGCATCTCCCAGGGAGCCTTCTGAACCAGCCCCTTGATCACTGCCGCGGGAATCTTGTCCGGGCCAGGGCTCTTTTTGGTTGCCAAACTCCTCGCCGCAAGTTGTAGCTCTTCCATGGTGAATCTTCTATTGTCGCAAGGTGTAGATCTCACGATATCAGGCACTGTATGCGGGAACAACCTGGCTACCTCCCTTGCAACACTGGTCTTATTGAGGATAGGCATACGTCTCCTGAACTTTTTGGTCACAATACGATATGCCTGGCTCCAGGGATTGCTGTCAAGCTCTTCGCAGAGCCTGATCCAGCAATCCTTTTTACGTCTCTTAATAGCCTTATTGAGTGTTCTTCTTGCCTCGAGGTATCTATTGGCTATTTCCTGGTACCCTTCTCTGTTATTTCTAAGAATACGTTGTTTCCTTCTCCTAAGGGACTGGAGCGCCTCCTTGTATTGTTAGCTGCTATTCTGTCCATTTCCTGCTTTATTATATTAGATAAAGCCTCAGGTGATTGTTGATGTCTATCAGACAGTCTACTTGCAGTCCTGTTGACGATTTGCTCTATTTGTTCCTACTGGTTCCTCCTCCACCTACAGTCCAGGATGGTGAGGTCAAGCACCGACCGATGACCTCTCGCTACGTACGTGGGCGTATCGTCATTAATGCAGATGCAGCCGGCAGTTTCCAGGAGATCGGCAAGGATCTGTCCCCTCCTGTTGGTGTGTCGACTGCCAGCCGCCACCATTTTGCTGTTAAAATCACCCAACATTACGATCCTCTTGGTTGAATTGGTAATCACACCTTGTAAAGTGTCGATGAAGTTAGTAAAGTCCGCGATCGCAATGTTGGGCGAAATGTACACACCCATGAATAGAGTTGTTTCGGTCTCAACAGACACCACGCCACTACCTCTAAACTTGAAATTCCATTGTATACTATGACTTACATCCATAATGGCAACATCTCCCGACATATCAACAGTCCATCCAAGTTTGGCAGCTTCATATTTATTGGGTTCGGTGACCACAAGGAGGTCTACGTTCTTGTCTGCAACAGCACGACTAATTAAGTCGTGAGCGAGAATACTCCTATTGGCATTCGCTAACATAGTCCTAATCATGCAATTTTTTCTTACATTGCCATGCTCCAGTCCTATGTTCACCGCTCTTACAATCGAGGCATTGCTTAGGTTCAAGACAATCCGCTATCTTGTGACCTCTGCTACCGCAGTTGAAGCACAAATCGAGCCTATCTGGGCCCTTACATTCGTGCCTTCTATGGCCCGTGCCCCAACAACGGTAGCACCTGTCTTCATCTTCCCGGATGTACGCCCGGCAACTAATCCATCCGATTCTTATTCTTTCCTCGACCAGTTTGCATGCCGCTCTATAAGAGGTCATGACCGTAATATTTTGTGTCTCGCCAAAACCTTTCCTCATGGATGTTATCTTGACTTCCTCGCTAGAACCCACGCGTTTTATAATGGCAGCCATAACCTCTTGCTCTGTTGTGTCATGCTCGACATCTCGGATGTGCACAACAGTTCTCCTTCCAGCTCTGCTTTTTATATCAACGTGAAGGTCGGCAGCCTTGTCCCTCAGGATAGATGTAAATTGTTCCGCTTTCTCTGCACCCTGTATCCTATCGTGAAGCTCCTCGTTACGGCCCTTTCGCAATGAGATGACGTTATTTGCCTCCTCGCTGGTGACAGCATCCTTCATGGACCGGAGGAGCTCCGCGTACGTTTTTCCTTCCGCCTTAACAATCACTGTTCGGCTTTGCTCCGCCGGTGGAGTAGCCTTCTTTATCGGGATTTGATTATTACCGATGTGCCTGGTCCCACCATCCCCTTGGAGAGTTAACACATATACAGGTGTTTCCCTTGCTCTGAAGATATAGGATATGATCTTCTTGGCAAAATTTCCCATACTGCCCGAAGGCAGTATGTACGCTGAATTTGGTGACTGTATAGCTATCTTTTTGAACGCCTTCAATAAACAAGAAAGGGTTTCCTTTTCCGGGGCTCCCGAGTCATAATGTATCTTAAATTTCTTCTTCTTTTCTTCAACGGTTTGGTCTCCTATTAGAGTTATTTCGTCTTTTATGGTGTCACCAGCTGCGAGTTTGTTACCCATATCCTGCTCACCTACTCTCCTTAAATCTCTAAGAGTACAAGTGTCTTTGACTTCAGGTGGAAGGTCAGTAACCAACTTTAGCTTGCCCCTAAGTGAGTTAGGCCACCTTTTAGGGAGGAGCTCAATGAGTTCTTCATCACTCAAATCGCTGGTCAAAATATACTCCATGTAATCGTCACCCGCAATAGGGTCCGTTTGGGTAGCTTGGGAAGTCTTTGTGTCTGGAGAGGACAGCTCGGAAAGCGCATTCAGTCCCTCGTATACTCGCCTTAGATCCTGTTCATGGGTCGCAATGTACTTATTCAAACCTGGGCCTAAATGCTGTTTCAACGATATCAGTATCAGACCCAATTGGTATGCTAGACTGCTCACTGTATCGGGTGCCTCTTCTTCCTCCTCGGAAGATCCTTGACGGAGCCTCTTCTTCCCTTTTAGATCGGTTTTCTTGACCGTCGCCGATTTTGTCATGTTGCTGCTACTTTGGGCGGATGTCCCATCCATAGGGAGTGAACCACGTCTTCGCATGATATAGTACTGTACTCAGGGGGCCGTCCCAAGTTCTACGAGTACCCACTCGGGGAAGGGGCCCCAAAAAAAAAATTTGGTGGTTGAGGGGGTAAGAAAAATGTATGACCGAAAATGGGGTCAAAAAATTTGAGGGGGTCATGGGGGTAGGGGGTTAGGGAAGGTTTTGGGACGAATTTATGTCCAGGTAGGAAGGAAATCGAGTGGGTAGTTCTCGAGATATTAGTAGAAATGTAATTCCCTATTAAAACAGCTCTGAGGACTTAGAAAAAATCTCTACTAGTACGACAGTAATACGAGAGAATAATTACAAGTCCTTGTTTACTACAATAAACACGCCTGTATGAGCCTGTGTATTAACTTAGAAAAATTTCGCTAAGAAATATTATAATATTATACTATTATAACCTCTATGAATCATGAGACCTTGCCGTTGGTGAGGGGGCTTGAGTGCTCAGGGATACAGAGTAGCTGAACCGAAGGTGCAACCATATCGGAGAGGTATCTGTTGAGAGCCAGACTAAGGAATGATTCCTGAAAGAGGGCAGCAGCTCTTTCAGTAGTTGTTAGGGGCGTGAGTCAGGACGACTTAAACGGCCGTATCAACATCACTCAGTCCTCTGAGTACTGCGCAGCTGAAAGCAATGGAAAACTACAGCTGGAAGGAAATATAGTGGGTGAATACGGGCTGGGCAAAAGGAATGAAAGAGGGGACCGACTTATAGAGTTTTGCACGAAGTATAATTTAGTAATTGCCAACACCCAATTTAAAAATCATAATAGAAGAATATACACTTGGAAAAAGCCAGGCGATACTGCAAGGTATCAGATAGATTATATCATGGTTAAGCAAAGATTTAGAAATCAACTCGTTGACTGCAAAACTTACCCTGGAGCAGACATTGATAGCGACCATAATTTGGTGATAATGAAATGTAGATTGGGGTTTAAAAACCTGAAGAAAAGGTGTCAGGTGAATCGGTGGAATTTAGAGAAGCTTGAGGAAGAGGAGGTAAAGAAGATTTTTGAGGAGGATATCGCAAGAGGTCTGAGTAAAAAAGATAAGGTAGAAAATGTAGAAGAAGAATGGGAGAATGTTAAAAAGGAAATTCTTAAATCAGCAGAAGCAAACTTAGGCGGAATAAAGAGAACTGGTAGAAAACCTTGGGTTTCAGACGATATATTGCAGCTGATGGATGAACGTAGAAAATATAAGAATGCTAGTGATGAAGAAAGTAAAAGGAACTATCGGCAATTAAGAAATGCTATAAACAGGAAGTGCAAACTGGTGAAAGAAGAGTGGATTAAAGAAAAGTGTTCAGAAGTGGAAAGAGAAATGAACATTGGTAAGATAGACGGAGCATACAGGAAAGTTAAGGAAAATTTTGGGGTACATAAATTAAAATGTAATAATGTGTTAAACAAAGATGGTACACCAATATATAATACGAAAGGTAAAGTCGATAGATGGGTGGAATATATTGAAGAGTTATACGGAGGAAATGAATTAGAAAATGGTGTTATAGAGGAAGAAGAGGAAGTTGAGGAGGATGAAATGGGAGAAACAATACTGAGATCTGAATTTAAGAGAGCATTAAAAGATTTAAATGGCAGAAAGGCTCCTGGAATAGACGGAATACCTGTAGAATTACTGCGCAGTGCAGGTGAGGAAGCGATTGATAGATTATACAAACTGGTGTGTAATATTTATGAAAATGGGGAATTTCCATCAGACTTCAAAAAAAGTGTTATAGTTATGATACCAAAGAAAGCAGGGGCAGATAAATGTGAAGAATACAGAACAATTAGTTTAACTAGTCATGCATCAAAAATCTTAACTAGAATTTTATACAGAAGAATTGAAAGGAGAGTGGAAGAAGTGTTAGGAGAAGACCAATTTGGTTTCAGGAAAAGTATAGGGACAAGGGAAGCAATTTTAGGCCTCAGATTATTAGTAGAAGGAAGATTAAAGAAAAACAAACCCACATACTTGGCGTTTATAGACCTAGAAAAGGCTTTCGATAACGTAGACTGGAATAAAATGTTCAGCATTTTAAAAAAATTAGGGTTCAAATACAGAGATAGAAGAACAATTGCTAACATGTACAGGAACCAAACAGCAACAATAACAATTGAAGAACATAAGAAAGAAGCCCTAATAAGAAAGGGAGTCCGACAAGGATGTTCCCTATCGCCGTTACTTTTTAATCTTTACATGGAACTAGCAGTTAATGATGTTAAAGAACAATTTAGATTCGGAGTAACAGTACAAGGTGAAAAGATAAAGATGCTACGATTTGCTGATGATATAGTAATTCTAGCCGAGAGTAAAAAGGATTTAGAAGAAACAATGAACGGCATAGATGAAGTCCTACGCAAAAACTATCGCATGAAAATAAACAAGAACAAAACAAAAGTAATGAAATGTAGTAGAAATAACAAAGATGGACCACTGAATGTGAAAATAGGAGGAGAAAAGATTATGGAGGTAGAAGAATTTTGTTATTTGGGAAGTAAAATTACTAAAGATGGACGAAGCAGGAGCGATATAAAATGCCGAATAGCACAAGCTAAACGAGCCTTCAGTAAGAAATATAATTTGTTTACATCAAAAATGAATTTAAATGTCAGGAAAAGATTTTTGAAAGTGTATGTTTGGAGTGTCGCTTTATATGGAAGTGAAACTTGGACAATCGGAGTATCTGAGAAGAAAAGATTAGAAGCTTTTGAAATGCGGTGCTATAGGAGAATGTTAAAAATCAGATGGGTGGATAAAGTGACAAATGAAGATGTATTGCGGCAAATAGATGAAGAAAGTAGCATTTGGAAAAATATAGTTAAAAGAAGAGACAGACTTATAGGCCACATACTAAGGCATCCTGGAATAGTCGCTTTAATATTGGAAGGACAGGTAGAAGGGAAAAATTGTGTAGGCAGGCCACGTTTGGAGTATGTAAAACAAATTGTTGGGGATGTAGGATGTAGAGGGTATACTGAAATGAAACGACTAGCACTAGATAGGGAATCTTGGAGAGCTGCATCAAACCAGTCAAATGACTGAACACAAAAAAAAAAAAATAACCTCAATAGTATATAATGAAACACTCTAAAAAAGTATCTTCTACTCACTCTTCTGAATTGTATGTAAACTCAGTTTATACTTCTTCACTATTGATAACTTAAATCACTTAACACCTTATAAAAAGTAAATTATAGCTATTTTAATTCACTAAATATTCACTGAATAGTTTGAAAACTAAAAAAACACTAATAAAAAGGTAATTCCGTGTCCAAAACTCTTGAAATTTTCAGATCTAGTCCATTAACCATAACACTTTAACATCCAATTAACAAATCAATGAAAATACCGAAAAAACATTTTCGGTATTTTATTAAGCAATATTTTCACATTTATTACGCAATCTCTTAACAGAAAATGGAGTCACCAGATCAATACATAGATGATGCCCACTAGCATACCAAGGATGTAACCACATGTTACAGCAACCTCAGTATGATTGCAGTAGGTTCAGGCCTACACTCACAGAACAAAAAATAGGAAAGGAAGGATCAATATATTGGTTAGATAATGACTGAAACTTTAATTTTTCTAAATTCTTTCCATTTTTTAAATCTTTAAGCAGTTTTATATAAGTAAATCTCACACCAGCATATAAAATTGATTAATCCCCAATTCTGACATCTAATTTATGGGTATAATAATCAAAATGTGTCTATAGCTTTATGTCCAATTCAATTAAAATGGCATGCTGAACACAATATCTAATTTAGTATAACATATTTCTTTTACTATATATATATATATATATAACAATGTCATGGTCTTTTTTACATTTAAATCATATGTAGTGGTTATACTACAGTGGCTAACATACTAGCTTCTGACTTAAAATTTTGAGTTTAATACTTAGCATAAAGGTTGGCATTTTTTACATAATTTTTTCCTTATTACTCATACATCAGCAACAACTAATGTCAGCATCATCCAGAATAAAATAAAAAGAATAATGGAGAAATTATTTTAAAATAATAAGAAAATATTAAGCTTCAATGATTTGCAGTGTCAGGTTGTGTCCATACATCAAGACTGAGATCCAATTATAGAAAGATTCTATGAATTCATGAATTTAATCACTATTGCTGACTCACAAACAAATCTAATAAATTACAACCGATAATTAAAATACTGATGACAAAATAACTACCTGATATAAAAGATATGTAGATTCAATCAGTTCTGGTCGAAGAGGATAAAATGTAACATCAGGAGTTAAATATTTCCAATTCCAGCGTTCAGGTAAGACACCATGTCGTTTCCAGATAAAATAATAAAGGGCATGTGTACAGATAGCTTCTTCTACATCACCATGCAACACCTAAAAATAGTTTTAATATGATCCAATAGTTTGAAAAAGATTTACTGAAAATAACAATTTTCACAACATAAAAGTTTAGTTCATTAACCATATAATTATATATCAAGTCAGCAAACAAACCTAATATGCTGCGATTTCAGAATATGGGACAAACACAAGCATTTTGGTACAATGATTAACAAATTTCTGGCTTATGAACCATGAAAAAATATGTTTAGCTTTAAATCACATCCTAATCTTTACTTTAAAAATAACCCTTTAAGTTTTTCCCTTAAAAAATGCTATCCTGTAATGTTATGGCATCTCAGCCACAACTACCAAATAACCAGACTAAGAATTCAAAAGTTAATCCTTCATATCACAACTTCACATCAAAATTATTAATATTTTTTTTTGTTTAAAATGTAATTCTCACAATCAATAGCGTGTTTACTTATCTCTTTTGGATATTTTTAAATTTTAAATAAAAATTTCTCACATAAGTAATTATAATTCTGACAAGATATAATTCTGTGAGGAAGTGAATAATCATGGTTTATTTAAAATTTTGTAATATGAATTCATGCCTCTAGTGGACTGTAATTTGATGAATCATCCGTCAGGAGGATATATAAAGTTTTATAATGTTGGGTTGAAAGCATTATATTTTAAACGTAACGGAATACATACACAATCGTTGCAACACATGTGAACGCTTGTCGTTAGAGAGGAGAGAGAAGAGACCAAACGGCCATAATAAGAACTAAATAGTTCCTATGTCATAACAGTGTAGAAATACACCAAAATACTCCCCACCTAAATATCTCCAATAGATATTTATTAAAATGATTACACATAATTAGTTAAAAAATACAACTACATTAAGAAATTATAGTGTCCAGATTACTGGAATTCTGAAACAGGTAAAACACAAATTTTATTTATATTTCTTTTGAGTTCACCAGTTGCTGTTTTTACAGACACTACTCTCACCAAATTGTCATTTGCTTTATTGATGTGAATGATTCTTCCCAACTTCCACATTAGGGGTTGAAGATCATCTCCCTTGACAAGAACCATCATACCAGGCACAATGTTGGAGTGTGTGTTCACCCATTTGGTTCGATCCTGGAGGTGACTAAGATATTCCTTGGACCATCTTTGCCAGAAGTGCTGCAGCAATCGTTGCCACCGAGATAATGAATTTATCCTTGCTTCTGTAATATCAGGCTCAGGTATTGCAGTAAGAGAGTCACCTAACAGGAAGTGAGAAGGAGAGAGGTAGTATAAGTCGTTTGGGTCATCACTTCATGGCAAAAAAGGAGGGGAATTGAGACACACCTCAATCTGCGTGATCACAGTTGTCATTTCCTCATAAGTTAAATTAGCCAAACCAAAAATATGTTTAAAATGAAATTTGAAAGATTTTACTGCTACCTCCCATAAGCCACCTCATATGAGGGGATTGCAGAGGTATAAATGACCAGGTAATACTGTCCTTTAACAAGAAATCATTAACCTTGTCGCAATATTCCCTTGATCATTGCGACAGGTCATTCAATTCCTTTAATTCACGCCTTGCGCCTGCAAAATTGCTAGCATTGTCTGAATATATCTGTTGACACCTTCCACGACAAGCAATAAATCTCTTCAAGGCGCCAATAAATGCTTTGATTGTCAAGTCACTGACAAGCTCTAAGTGAATTGCCCTTGTGGCAAAGCATACAAAAACACACACATACGATTTTAACAAGGCTCGTTTGCGACCCTGGCTGATGTATAATGGTCCACAATAGTCCATTCTGACAATCAAAAATGTTATAGAGGGCTGAATTCTTTCCCTTGGTAGATTTCCCATTTGTTGATTTGAATTTGTTGGATTCATCTTAAAGCAAACAGTACACTTATGAACTACACTCCTCACTAAGCTTCGTCCATGAAGAGGCCAAAATCTTTGCCTAATGGCAGCCAGTAGTAATCCTTGTCCAACATGAAGATTCCTTATATGTTCATTAATAGCAAAAAAGTTTGGCAAGTTTGTTCTTATTAGGTAAGACAATTGGAAATTTTGTATTAAATGGCATATTAAAATTTTTTAATCGCCCACCTACTCAATTAATTCCGTCAGAATCTTTAAAGAGGTTTAAATATTTAAGTTTACTTCTTGAATTTACTTCATTTTTTGAGATTAAAGACTGGTATTCTTTATTAAAGTGCAAACGTTGAACATGGTTTATAACTATACATGTGAACATGGTTTATAACTATACTTAGTGCATTGCTGAGTTCTGAAGCTGATAATGGACCACTGATCTTGATTTTATTACAAGTTTTTACAAATATACAAACGTATGCCATAACTCACAATAATTTGGTTATTAAATGAATTTAAATAAATTTGGTATATTAAAGAAAATTTATTTACAATGTTCCATTCATTTTCTTGCATTAAAAGTAAGGTCACAATTAAGCGTCATTCAGGAAAATCCTTTGACAAATCTGCTGAATATTCTTGACTGAGAGGAAGAGGGTCGACATAAATAAATGGGTGGGCCATTCCACCAGTCTGTTGTCCTTAAGTTGAGTAGGAAGTACACCACACGTTACGGCTTGTCGTTCGAGAGGAGAGCAAGCGGCCATAGTAAGAACTAAATAGTTCCTATGTCATAACAGTGTAGAAATCCACAAATGAAATTTAGAAGAAAATATCAAATTTTATTTTGGTTAAGATTTATCAAAATTGAGATTTTAGTTTCCTACAGGAAAACTTATTCTGTTTATATATGGTGTTAAAAATCAGTCTACCATCAATGATTCTGTTCTGTTTCACCAAATGAAAAAGTATTAAAACAAAGATTAAAGACAGTAAACTGCTTTACAAAAAGGGGTTTCATCAAGCTATGATAAATAGTTGGAGGTAACAAAAAATTGGTATCAGTCAAAAAAATGGTGTAAATTTTTTAGAAAATTAATTTTTAAAGCAATTTCCAAAAGTATCAGCATTATAATGGTACCCAGTATATACTTTATAATGGCATACAATAACACTAAGTAACAATTTTAGAAAATTATTGTAACATAATATACAACCACTACGTAGTATTATATAATTACAAATTTTGGTTAAATTTTACACAGAAGAGATTTAATACGAAAGATGAAGATTTGGTAATAATCATGTTATTTAGTTTATAATAAAAAAAAGTCCCTTTTGGCACGCCAGAAGACCGAGGTAGATTTCACTGATGCTAAGTAGGGGATAAAAAATATTTCCACCTTAAAGTTAAGAAAAACTTAAAATTTACTCAATACAATAATGGTTGCATGTGAAAAAAGTTTCACATATTTAGCAAACGACAAGCCCCATCTTCTTATGACTCCAGCAACATTTTGGTCATCCCTTGCCATAAGGGTTGGTCATATCAAAAATTGTTTCAGACAATAGTTTTTGATAATGTTAAACCGATTCGAAACTGCGCCAATTAAGGGAGGTATTCTTTTTTGTCTTCGAAACCCCATTTTTTCAACCCCCTAGGCTAATGGTTGGTGATATAAAAAAAATTTACTTAGATAAGTTTTAGGCCCTTATCCAAAGAATAGTAGGAACTTTAAACAAATTCAATATTTTACTTAAGAAAGTTATAGCGATATTTTGTTTTTTCGAAAAAGCCACCCATTTCCACCCCGACGGTCTGGTCTGATTTTGGCCATTAACAAACTGGACCAAGATTTTGGGACAAGTTATTTTTAAGGAACAATTTGAAAGTGATTGGCGCAAAATTACGGCAGTTATCGTGTCCACAAGAAAGTAAAATATATATATATATATAAACTTTTGAGCTGACAGTGGTTTTGGGGTCTGGGGATGTTAAACATGAAGATATGTCAAAATTTTCTGGAAATCTAATCATGGTACCCATTACAATAGGTAGCTTTCTTATGAAATCTACCTAAAATTGAAGAACATAGCAGGCCCGGCCAAGTCATCACAGTAAATCAAGTGGAATGGTGTGTTAAAAAATGTGATAAAAATTTGTCATGTTTATCAACATTTATTAGCAAAAATGCTTTGAGTTCTTATGTATTAATCTTATCCTATATCAGTAGTTGACTAATATTAATTTTAACATTTAATATTATCAGCTAAATAATATAAGTACTTTTTTTTAAATCGCTACACATAAGTGTGTGTGAACGTGTGTGCTCACTTCTTGCTCATCTGTTTTTACTTTACTTTTTTTTTTATAAATTGAATTACTTGAATGTTTTTATTAGGATTTCATTACAAAGTTTTTAAAAATAGCTACCATTGGCATTCATGAAGGAACAAGCCCATTTACAAAGTTTTTGAAATATGAGGTATGGTTTAAAAGTAAGGGTCAATCAGTAACAAAATGAGAACAGTTGGAAAAAATGAAAATGTATTAATGGTTTCAAATATTTATCATACTTACTTTATTTTTCTACATAATCACCATTTCGTTCCAAACACTTTTGATATTGTGAATCATGCTCCTTAAAGCCCACTGTATAAAATTCCATCACTTGGGATTGTAGCCACTTTTGCACTGAGATTTTTCAACTCTTCACTTTCCTTGAAAAATTGAGATGAAGCCAGTTTTTGAGATATAGGAAGAGATGGTAGTCACTGGGTACGAGATCAGGACTGTAAGGGGATGATAAAAAATCTTCCATCTGAATTTTTAAATTGTTTCTGTTGTGCAGGCAGCCATGTATGGATGTGCATTATCAAGAACAATTATTCTCCATCATCGGTTCTGAATGATGCAGTTTAGAAAGTGTTTCACAGTAAACTTGTGATGTTGAAATCAATCAAAACCACAATCTTTTGGTCCCAAAATATAGTTGATCTTTGTGAGCAACTGTCACCATTTTTGACACCCACTGTGTCCACAGTTTACAATACCCTTGAGTGTTGGTCTCAACAATTTTTTCTTTGAAACTTCAGGAAATTCTAGAGAAAGACTACTAACCATAAAGCGATAACTTTCTCTCACTCTTGCATTCACACATTCAACAAGATCGTTAGTCCATACACTAGGCCTGCCACTTCTCTGTTCATTGTAAACATTTGAACGGCCTTCCTTAAACTCACAACACCATTGTCTCAAGTTTTCTTCACTCAGTATAGTAGGCCCATATGTTTTCATACAACTGATGGTGAATTTCAGCAGCATTATATCCTCTTATTTAGAAATCTAATCATTGATCAAACCTTACAACTGGCAGATCTGTTATTCCTGTATTAATTTTAACACACTGTCTCGCAAATGAAAACAATGAACTGATTGATGGCGATGTGGTGGTTACATGCCCAAAAAGCCATTTAAAGCTACTGCATATGTGCGAACCAATCAGCGTTGCCAATCACTATTTATAACTTATCAGCCCTTACTTTTGAACCGCGACTTGTATATGTTTTAATATATGAACTCAGTTTTATTTTATGCTTTTTTAATGCAATTTTTAAAGTTTGAGTGGCATTCTTTTGAAATACCCATTATTTGTTATTAAAATATTAAAGAATAGCATTTTTTTTAAATTAATTAAAGCACAAATGACATAATAAAAGTTCAAAGAAATATTTGTTAATTTGTAAATACATAAGTGAAAAAAATTTCTTTCTTGGGATATAATAGTCTCAGTTAATGCATAAAAATAATGGGTAATTATACTTTATCACAATGCTATGAAGCCAAAAGGGAAATAAATTACAGGATAACTTTTTAAAATACTATTAACAAAAATCTAACTATGTTAGTTCAGTGATAAAAAAAAATTAAAAAGCCTAAAAATAATTTTTTCAGTTATGAAAATTAAACAGTTACATTTAAAAATACTTTACACATCAGTTATATAACATACAATTAGTTTATAATCTATTACATTTACCTGAACTCCTGCAAATGCAGCTTGTAAGGAGTCAATCCAAGTAGTATGAAGTGAACCAGTATGCATGTCAACATTTACAAACAATGGATGATCACCTTCTCCATGGTTACAATGTGCTCGACTTCAAGAAAAAAAGAATGAACATTTCAGAAAAATCTAGCATTTTTAAGTTTTAATTCTGTGAATGCACTGTTTAAACATTAATTCAAAACTTTTAATTCGGTGTCATAATAGTAGAATTTGCCAAATGGCATCGACTATGTACGGCAGTTTTAGTTTCAAGGGCAGCCGGATAATGCTGAGATTCACAATCTTTGTGCTTATCTTCACAACTCACAACTACATCTACTGAAATACATTGACAAGAATTAGTCAATAATAACTACACAACCCAATATATTTGGTTCACTTCTAACATCCATATAAACTTCTTCCTAGGGTGCAAAGAAGCGAGTCATAAAAAGAAGGGAAGAAAATAAACTAAAAGGGATGAAAATAAAATTCATTGAACATAAACACAAGAAAAGTTTAAAAAGGTATTGGATGTCTACAACCAGAGATATGAAGAGAAAATATAATGGAGGAAACTAGCAAGAGCAGATCACACCGGTTTAGTAAAATCAGAATAATAGTAGAAAAATAATTACATAGAAAATGTTACGACTACAGGATTAAGAAAATAAGTAAAGATGCAGATAGAGGACAGTGAATGCATAAGATGTTGGAAAATAGAGGAAAGAGATGTAAGAAAGTTTGAAAATAAAAAAAGGTAAAAAAGGAAAACCTTATTTTCTTTATTATAAAAAAAATCTTCCCACACTGAAAATCTAATGTGATCTTTTGCTTAAGAAGATGCAATAAACACAAAATTCATTCGTTTCAAACCACAAACATTAAGAACAAACCATAACAGATATGAAAAACCATTGGATGTCAAGAATATAAGAAAAAAACTGAATATAGTCTTTTTTACTCATAAGAGGTGAGAGATGCCTATCTTCTGACAAAATGTATTTCTTTTTAAAGGAATATTAGGGCATCATAAACAACTTAAATTCCATTAATTACAGGATTTATTTTCTAAGAAAGTAGATTTAAATCTTTATTTTGATTATCACATATGATAAAATTTTTAATTTTTCATCAGCAACCACAAAAATTTCAATTTAAGCTGTTCTGCAGATTACTATAAGGAGTACGGTATAACAGATAAGTGCCAGGGCAGTAGCTAACATAATTCCCACGATAACTATTTAAGGAACAAGATATGAAGAATAATGAAAGGAGACTGTACAGGAAGGAAACAAACTACTTACACAGGCTGCCTCTTGACTGGAAGAGGTAATTCCATGGATTGAACTCTCTTTTTAGACTGCAGGTTCAGAAATTCCCTTTTCTAGTTTATTAAAATGAGAAACAGACAATTATATTTATCTATAGCACTATGTACTTACCTTCTAATGAATAGGACTTATGGAAAATTTTCATAGAGATATTTACTTCAAAATGTCTCATCAGTACTGTTTGATAATTTAAGCAATTTGCTTTGATAATTGTTAAGAATACATATATCATCAGTATTAAAAAATTAAATCAACCACAAAACTATTAATAAATAAATATATATATATATATATATGTGTGTGTGTGTGTGTGATAGCTGTGAATAACCCCAATAATAATTATGCTATAAATCCTAAGTGACATAAAAGGTAAGTAGTCAGTTCAGTTCCTGAAACAGTCAATAAGCCTATTTATACAAGCAATGTAAATCTAAGCCATCAGTCAGAGTAAGTTGAGTTTGTAACTTGAGTTAAGTACAAAGTAGAAAACGCACTTGATGAAAGGATGTTTAAATTGTTTACAGCAGTGTTGTAAGAGGGCGCTATTAAAAGGTGATTCAGCTATTACCAAGTGACAATTATGAATGCATAGTGTGGTACTTCACAAAAGTACATCTTTGTAAAAAAAATTTAGGGAAAAAATAAAATCACGATGTAATCTACAATTATTCCTACAAAAAGTATTAAAAGAAATTACTTTTATTATTGTTATTTTAATTGTTACTGGTGTAGAAAGCAAAATGTTAAATTTAAACAGCTACAAAACCCCAACTAGATATAAACACTTGAAATTTGTTTATTAAAACAACAATTTTATGATCTGGAAAATTTTTAACTCAAATGAATTTTTACCCATCCAGCTGCTTTAAATTCTTAAAACAATATAAAAATTTGTTATTGAATTTATTTTTCCTACTGCAGTTTGACTACTGCAATTGTACAAGAAAACTGATCATACAGAACTATTTTACTAGTACTGTATGTTTACTCAGTAAAGCATATAATATTAAACATATCAAATCAAAACAGCCATCAATTCAATAATTTATATTAGAATATTTTTTAAGGGTATTAATAAACATATACTTTTCTATGCTGATTGCAAAACAAAACCTAATTACCTCTTGCACTCATATATATAACTTTTTAGTATGTGTACGTGCTCACGCACACACACACACACTAAATAACTGTAATAATTATATAAAAATTAAATGAAACTACAGAAAAAATATGAAATAGCGATCATTAAAAATTTTAATTCAACCCATTTTTGTTTGACAGATGTTTAAAGTTGACTTCTTAATAAGTGTAAAAAAAACCTCTAAAATTTTTCTTTCCACATCAGCAGTAATTTAAATGAGGATGATCTGAAATAAAAAAAAAGCGTACACGACTGAAAAAGAAAGGGTTGGTTTGCTTGCTAAATAATTTGAATCTGTATTTCAGATATGATAAATCTGTAACAGAAATAAAAGGAAACCAAATGCAGCTGAGGAAAAGTTTAATGTTTTAAATTCACTTTGCTTATAAATTGAATTAATTCATCTACAGGAAAAGTATGAATATGTGTGTGGTAACCGAGGATCAGATGAACAGAAATGTGGGCCATATTTTTAATCAACTGAAAGAAAATATCTAAAGATGAAATTTATGAAGGACAATACACTACAAACTGAAAAATACATGAAAACCAAAAAAATATATTAACACAAAATGTACAATTTATACTTAAATTGTACATACTTGATAAATTTATTGGTAATATTTAATCATAAATTCATTTAAAATAAACTTATGCATGTAAAAAATGTAGATTAAGGCAGTTGCAGAATAATCAACTATCACTAGAATTAAAATCATTAATTTTCATACAATAGCTAATGGTTTAAACACCTCATTGTTCAATAAAACTGTAAAGTGTGGAATGGCTCATTTTTTAAAATCTTCAAATAAAAAAAAACCTAAAATGCATTTCCTGTTCATTAAATCACTTAAGCAATTACCAATTGAATTTTATATGCAAATATTAACATATTACACTGACAAAAGAATACCAGAAAAGCATGCAGTTACAGCAATATCATTCTCAAATTTGTGAAAATTATACCCATACTAACCCTCTTCTCATGTACAGGTTTATACTGCGGTAAACTTCATGAAACATAGCATAGTCTTCAGGTTTACCAAACATTATATATGACTTCAAAAGGTACTCATAATATGAATCCAGACCAGCACCCAAACCACTTAATCGGCCAATCCATTCCCCAGAATTAGCATCTATCACATTACCTGTAAAATTATTTATACAAATAAATAAAACCAGTGTACTTCATAATAAAAACTTTTAAAAAATATGAAGTTGAAAATCACAATGTTTTATTAAGAGAAAATACAAAGTTTCATAACAGACGCAAATAAAATGTCAAGACAGCCAAGATAGATGAAAGAAAAGTTTCCTTCACAACACATATAAGTAACAGTAAAAATTAAAAAAAAATGACAACTACATATGGGTTTAGTAAATTTAATGACAACAGTGCAGATTAATTATATATCATATTAATATATATATATTGTCACCAAATGGCTTCGACAGCTCATTGCACTTGCTACCCTTATGGTGGCCCTGAAAAGGGCTATTTTGTCATCAACTGGCTTCGGAAGCTTGTTGTAATTGCTAACCTTATAGTAGCCCTGAGAAGGCTGATGTCGTCGAATGGCTTCAACGGTTCGTATTTCATAACCTTGTGCTGGCCCTGAAAAGAGCAGTTTTTTTACGTTAGCTCTGAGAAGAACTGTTGGGTCCGGAAGCTGGTCTCCAGCGAAGTTGGAGAGTTCCAGCTCGTCCATTGAAGTCAGACCAGTCTTTCCCTCAGCGGCAGTTGGGTCCCCACTACAGCATGGTAGTGGTGACACCACCTAGCGTGTATAGTTTTTGCAAAAATGTTTCTTTTATGTGACTAATATGTATTCTGAATATGAACCAAATCGGTCTATAAATACAACTTTTCTAGGTACTCAACCCCAGTGCCACGTAGCGGGTCCATTTTTTGCAAAAATATTTCTTTTCATGTAACTAATATATATTCTGAATATGAACCAAATCAGATCATAAATACAATTTTTCAAAATATCTTAACCCCAGCACCAGCCATCTAGCAGATCCAAACTAATTCAGAAACCTTCATGGGCATGCACACAATTCACCAGATGAATGATATAGGATCACATATGGGACAAACAAACATTCATTTTTACCTTGTGTGTATATATATATATATATATATATATCAGAACTTCAATACATAAATGATATAGGTTCGGTAGTTTCAAAAAAGGAAACTGGTTATGTTTATATGGATTATGTGGGAATGAACTATTATATAAACTATTTTATTACTTCACTATGTGGGAATCACTTTAAAATGTTTTTTGCTATTGCTATGCCTGTAGATCTGAGGACAGGATAACTACTGCTCCAAGCTATATCCTCAATTCTGCAATCTTGTGTATTTCAGTCTCCATACATTCTGATTGGGGCTGGCAAATTTTGAATGTTTTGTTGATAATACGAGGGTTATTTTTTTCAAGGTCCGATCGGTCGCGAAATAAAAACCCGCATAAAAAAATCAGATGAACCTTTGTGCATATATGTTGCGCAGCGTCTCTAGTATGGCCTTCAATCACGCCACGTCACTTCGTTTAGTTCTGAACACGCAGCTAGCACATAAACATGTCTACAACAATAGCATCTCCTGCCAAGTGTGAAGTGAGTGCAGTAATTCGATTTCTTCAGGTTGAGGGGTGTAATTCAGCTGAAATTCATCGACAAATAAGTAATGTGTATGGTGAAACTTCAATGAGTGACAGCAAAGTGCGACAATGGTGCAGGAACTTTAAAGCAGGACGTACAGATGTTCATGATGCAGGCGGTCAGGGAAGGAAGCGAGTGTCAACCGATGATCTCACTGAGCGAGTGGATGAGGCAATTCTGAGAAAATCGTCGGTTCACAATTTCTGTATTGAGTGATTCATTTCCTGAAATTTCAAGGTCAGCTCTCTACACCATTGTGAGTGAGAGACTTCAGTACTGCAAACTGTATGCGAGAGGGGTTCCCAAGATGCTGTCCGACCGTCATAAAACAATGAGAATGGATGCCTCTCTAACGTTTTTCCGTCCGACCGTCATAAAACAATGAGAATGGATGCCTCTCTAACGTTTTTCCAGCGCTACTACAATGAAGGAGAAGATTTTTTGAACAAAATTGTCAAGGGGACGAGACATGGGGCCATTTCAAAACTGAAGAAACAAAAGAACAATCTAAACAGTGGATGCATTCTCATTCTCCCAGTAAACCAAAGAAATTCAAGCGAACCTTCTTCAACAGAAAGTGTATGGCTACTGTGTTCTGGGACTGGAATGGAGTTCTCTTGGTGGAATTCATGGAACGTGGCATGACCATCACTGCAGCCTCATACTGCGTGACTCTTCAACGTCTACGAAGGGCAATTCAGAATAAGCAGAGAGAAATGTTGTTATCAGGCATTGTCTTTCTCCATGACAATGCTCGGCTGCACACTGCAGCTGTAACAAAAAAGCTCCTGCAGCGTTTTTGTTGGGAAGTGTTTGATCACCAACCATACAGCCTGGACTTGGCTCCATCTGATTTTCACCTCTTTGCTCACATGAAACGCTGGCTAGGAGGACAACATTTTGGCACAGACATCAAGCTGCAGACCAGCGTAGAAACATGGCTGAAAACACAGGCGGCTCGGTTCTATGACGAAGGTATTGGAAAGTTGGTACCAAGCAATGACAAATATCTAAATTGGAGTAGCAACTATGTAAGTACTTGTTACAAATAAAAAATTTTTTATTTTCACTGTGGTTTTTATGTCCTGACCGATCAGACCTTGAAAAAAAATAACCCTCGTATATAATTTATATACAACTGATAATGCAGGAACCAGCAAAAGTTCTATTGGAATAAAGAAAAGAGAAAATAAGGCGTCATTTCATTTACTTCCTAATTCTGTACTTGGGTTGTTCAAGTTGGTTTTTGATTATAAAAAATACAAAAAAAAATAAATACGCATGTGTGTGTGTGTATTGTTAAATTTGTAAATAAAATTTATGTAAAAAACATAAATCTTATTTATAAATTTATACAGTAAATCTCATTCGCACTTCCTGTATTCACGACTTTGTTATTCACAGTGCAATATTTTGTGATCTCTTTTCTATATTCATGACTAAAATTTTCCGTATTTGCATAGATTACATTATGTAGTGACATTAAAAAATTAAAATATTAAAGGATTTAATGGCGCAAGTAGAGTATGAACGTGAAGAGGTAGAAGATACGATCCCTGGAAAACAGTGAAATGTAAAAACACTTACCGAAGGCATTAAACTACCGCGTAATCTTATTCAGTTTTTTTTGGATGCTGATCCATCTTTGAATAGAAGCTTAATCTTTAAACACAAAATTGAAGATGCCATGCAAGAATACACAGAACTGCACACAGATTTAAAAACAAGGGCAAGGACAAATTACAAAATTTTTGTAAATGCAATCCAAAATACTATAGTTTAGTTTTGTAAATTTCCTTTACAGAAATTTTAGTTTTAGTGTACATAATACTGTTTTCTAATACAGTACATACTGTATGTACTGTAGTGAGTTTTTAAATCTAACATTTCGTTAAGTGCTTACAAGTAAATCAGGAAACATGCTGTACTTTGTTAAATATTTTTTGTGTAATGTACCTATGCACTGTAGTAAACAAGTGCTTATAATTAATGTTGCCGTCTGCATTTCATCAATAACACTGCCTTAAGTAGTACACATGATTTTTTTTCATTTTACATAGAACCTAACCATTCTTCTTTAAACAGGTATTAGTTCTGTTCTATATTCGCGGCACTTTTACAGTCTCTAACCCCCGTGAATAAAGAGATTTTACTATATTGACTATAGTGATTATAATTTATAAATACTTATAATGATTATATATAGTGACTAGTAGACCTGGCAATGCTTCACTATTGTTAGATTTGAATATATATATTGATTAAATGAACAAAATTGAAGGTTTGATAAAACATTAACAAATGAACATTACAAAACTTCACAAAATTTAACCTTTCCCTTTTCCTCCTTTCCCCATTTTACTCTTCAAATTTTCATTTTTACCACATTCCCTTTCCCCTATTTCCCCTTTTCATTTCCTTATCCCCTTCATCTTCCCCCTTTCAATTTAATTTTCCCCATTTGTCACTCCAGATGACAGTAGGACACATCACTTATTCTGTATGGCATTCCAAAGCTTCATTAAGGTCTCGCAGTACATAGCTGAGATTATTGTCCCTTTGGGCATAAAATTGACTAATAGGGCACCACCATGTCTGCCCCAAAACACAATAATCTTGCATGTTGACATTGTCTGTTTGGTTTTCACTTTGACTGAAGATGTGTGTCGCCATTCTATCGACTGCCGTTTTGATACTGGACTGATTGAGAAACCCAAGTCTTGTCCTCTATGACAATGTGGTCCAGAAGTTTGTCTCCTTCCTCACTATATCGGATCAGAAATGTTAAAGCACTAGCCATTCTCCTTTTTTGGTGTTTTTCAAAGAGAAGCCTGGGAAACCACTGCGAGCACAGTTTTTTAACTGTAAAATTTCAAAAACGATTTTGTATATTACTGACCTTGAAACTTATAAGATTATCAGTGAAAAAGTAGAAATTGTGAATCGCCGGTCTTCACAAACTTTTCGTCAACTTCACGCACCAAATCGTCTGTGATTACAGAAGGTCGGCCTGATCATGGTTCATCATGCACATTGTCCCTCCCATCCTTAACAGTCTCACCCATTTACGCACTTTGCTGTCACTCATTGAATTAGGCCTGTAAACTTTATATATCTGGGATGAATGTCTGCTGCTGACACATTCCTTGCGGTCAAAAATTGAATTACTGACCATATTTCACAATTGGCATGCCCCTCAATTATTTAAAACATTTCAACTTCACAATATAAACCATAAACAGTGATGCTATGACTGCAAATGGCACCTGCATTTGTGCAAGGAATGCTGGGAGTCCCAGGAGCCAGGTGTACGCACATTTTGACATTTGACATGTGTGTGTATATATATATAAACAGTGGGCCTCTCTTAACCAAGGTAATTGGGGATGTTGCCGGTTCGGTTAACATAGTTTCATTCTTGAATTCGGGCAACAAACCACATTAATATCGAATTAGTAGCAGAATGAATAGCCATGAATTAAAATTGATTACAAGGATATTATTACATATTATTTTATTTTACTGCATTTATTATAATAAAATCAATAGTCACTAATTACTCTCGCATCGACTCACATGAACTTAGTTTAACTTTTTAACGAAAAAGTATTTTACCTTCTTTTGTATTAACTGAGTAATATGGTCCACAGCAGTGTGATCATGCCAGTTTCATACTACCGTTAAGTCAAGGAAAGGAACATCATTTCATTGTTCTAAATATTGAAGTGCTTTTGTGAGAAATACAGTCCCTTCATTATGGCTAATTTCTTCATTTTCATCAATCAGTTCATCTTTGTCACTGGAGATTTCATTAACCTCTTCTATTACAACTTTCACAATCTCAACATCATCTTCATAATAAATTTTAAATGTTGGTTTCCTTGAATCCAATTCAAACCAGTCTTGCACTTAATTTTCTTTTACATTTTCACATCCCAGTATTTTTCTAATAAAGCACAAAACTCTTCATTTGATGGCATAGTACACAAAAATTTCTGATTGTTAACCTGTCAAATTTCTGGCCATATTTTTGTAATGATTTATTGATTGTTGTTTGACTGATCAAATGAGTATCACTTTGGTAGAAAAACTTCGTCTTAATGTTTCCCGAAATTAGAACATCTTCAGTTGGATGGCAGGGCACATTGTCCAAGATAATTTTTCATAAGCGGGATGAAACTGTGATTAAATTGATTCTCAAAAATGTCTGCACTCATCCACGCCAATTTTTGGTTCGCATACTTAACAGACAATGAATCCAATTTTAAATCTTTTAATGCTCCAAGATTAGCAGCTTTGCTGATCACAAGAAGAGGTACTTTGTCGCCACTACTAATGTTACTGCAAAAAAGAACAGTAATTCACTGTTTACTAATTTTAAAGCCAGGAGCAGAAGCTCCTTCCCTTGATGCTAGTATTTTCAATGGAAGCATTTTAAAATTTAATCCTGTCCCATCTGTTTTATATTTTTTTCTGGCTGCAGATTTTCTGACTGAACATGAGCAGAAAAGTTTTTGATAAAATTAGTAGCATTGTCGGTATTGGCAGATAATTTTTCCCCTGATTGATTGTTTTATGCTGTGATGATTTCTAAATTTCTCTAGCCAACCTTTACTGGCAGAAAATGTACCTGGACCATTCAATTTTTTGTTAAGTTGAATAGTCTTTTCTTGCAATATAGGGTCAGATACTGGTACACCAAAGGTTCTCTGTTGCCTGAACCACAAGGAAATGATATCATCTAAAGCATCCAGGACAGACTTCTTCAGCCTAGATCGTTTATTTAAAAAATTTTTGGGCACTTTTTCTTCAATTTCTTTTTTGTTCAGTTTCCAATCGTCGATGGTTGTTTCTCCAACAACAAACTCGTAATTTTTTTAATCAATCCTTCAGCATTTAATCTTTTAATTGCTTCTAATTTTTGGTGGTAGTGTCAATTGACACTACCACCTGTTTACATTTTCTATTAGTAATATCTTTGCTACAATTAGCCATTACATCAATAACCACAATACAGTAGACACAAGTAAACAACACAACACACTACAGCTACTACATTGTATTACAGTACAGCAGATACACACTCACAAAATACTGACTGATCTTTACGCATATAGTAAGATAACAGAAACTAAAGAGAATTTATTTTTCTGCTTTACTGCCATGTGACGTAAATATGCAACACTAGTTACTACCCAATAGAAATTATGTACAATGAGTAATCTTCAGTAATAAGCTATAATAAAATTTCTACATGGAGTAAACAGCATCTCAGTTAATTTTTTTTTATTCTCACTGTACTTCGGACTTTTTGTACCTGAAGCTAATTATGGATTTAATAAATGATTTGGGGCACAGTGAAAAAATGCCATACTTGAGCAGGATTTGAACCCGCAACCACTGGATGAAAGGCTGAGAGACTATTCGACCACAGCAGCTGGTCATCTCAGTTAAGAGAGAGACCTTGATTATGGGAAGCCCTACTGTATATATATTTAAATGCTGTTAAAATAAACCACCTAGCACAGAATATTGAGATAAGATATATCTTACCTTAATTTTTCATGAAAGTACTTTTGTGAGATTCTGCATCCTCAGTAGTAATTGAAATAATTAATTTATTGCATAGTAAAAATTTGAAAACAAAAACTATTTTTTATTTATGTCAACAAAACTATTTTGAATTTAAAAACAAATATTAAACACAAAAAAAATACCTTACCTATGGGATTTCCACTATCAGCATTTATGTCAGAAATATATTTACAAGATGATTTTGAGAGTAAATTAGTATATGGATGGCATCACTCATACACATAATGTTATAATATGGGCATGGTATGTTGATACTTTCATTATACATAATCTGGTAATAAACAATAAACATCTAATAATATTAAACAAATTAAATTCTTATAATGAAAATTTTAAATGCACATTTAAAATAGATAAGAATAAAATGTTAAATTATTTAGATGTCAATATCGAAATACACAAAGACAACCAAATTGAAACATCAGTATGTAGAAAATCTACATCTAATAACAACAATTTATAAAAAATCAAATCACCCATGGTCACATAAAATTAACACTTATGTAAATATTATTAGTAATAAATATATATTATTGTTAATAATAATAATAACGTTAGAGCAATCAAATGCACAAGTAATAGCACAGAAAAGTTAAATAATGAAATGAACATTATAAAACATATAGCACTTGAAAATGGATGTGATACTACTTTATTTAATAATATTTATAAAAAAACAACTAACTATCAAAACATAATAACAAACTACCTTACAACCAATACATAATAAGACATAAGAATGAAAAAATATGCATAAGGTATTTATATACTAATATCATTGAAAAGACTATTAAAACTTGCAATAAAAAATATTTAAACCAGCATACAAATCTAATAACCACGTAATAAAATATTTAAAAAACAAAAATAATAAAATAAATAATCTGTGTGATATTTATAAAATTAAATGTAATGATTGTGAAAAACAAATATATCCTTTAAAATTAAATTCCTTGAACATTTTAGAAATTACAAAAATAATAAATTAAGCTTATTTAATATGACAGACCATCTAAAAACAATAAACATTATATTTCTGATATTAACACAAATTTATAAAAAATTACATAAAATTAAATATATTAGAAAAATATTACATATAAATAAAAACAAAATTAGGCGTAATGTTTAGGATCAGACTTTATAACGTTTCTTCAAAATAACAACTTTAACAAAAGTTGTTTTGAGCCTCCACGAGGTGCGCCTGGATATATCAAGAACAAATAAGAGAAATTTGTCCAACGAACTGAATCTAAATAAACTTCACAGCTTCATTTATCATCAAATCACACCTCACTACATCACATCTAGAGTTTTAAATCTGAACTAGTCCCACCACAGATGACCCCTTGACAGTCAATCATGAAAGGTCTTTTAAGGAATACTCCACCAGCTGAACCAAGCAACACCAGAATATAGAGAAGGCAGCATTAGGATATGGTGGGCTACCAGTTAGAAGATAACATGTGATCGAAAGCATTGGAATGCCCCAACACTACTCACATGAACGAGAAAAATACAAAGTCCAAAATCAAACCAAAGCAAATCACCTACATTTCCACACACAATATAAACTCGCTCATGCAGACTGGTAAACTAAAAATAATAACTGGCCTAATGGACCAACATAAAATTCTCATTATGGATCTGTAGGAAATTAGAAACACCGACCAGGAACTATGGAATCTCAAGGATCTAGGCTCTACAAAGGTACACTATGGAAGAGAGTGATGAAAAACGTCCACCAGTTCGGAACATGCTTTTTAGTCAGCCTCAAAATAATAAACTCCATACAAGAGTCCAAGGCACAATCCCCAAGAATCTTAACACTCACCTTAAAAGCATTTAATAAAATCTTTACCATAATAAACATCCATGCCCCCACTAATAATAAAAGCAAATCTCCAAAAGACCATAAAGAAACAGAAAAGCTCTAGGACCTACTCGAACAAACCAAAAATAACATCCCAAAAAATCATGTTAAACAATTAATTAGTCTTCAATACTCAACTAGGTAGAGAAAGAAAACACTGCAACAACATCAGAAAATGAGCTGCTCAAAAGAGAACAAATGAAAACGGATAGAGACTCATCGATCTCTCAGACACTACAGAATAATCTAATAATCTCAAAGACCACATATTTCACGAGAAAACCTCAAAACCTAGCTACATTAATGGAGAGGAGCAAGTAGATCATGTCTTCAAGAACAAACACCACCACAAAGAGATCTACAATGTAAAAGTCCTCTGAGGGATAGACACAGACTCAGATCACAACGCAATCAAGATTAATTACATTCACTTTTCCAAAGGGAGCAACAAAGTCAAGCTCCTAAAACTAAAAGAAAAATTAATCCTACCCAACTAATCAAGAATGAAAATGATCAAAAAGCAAATGAAAAAATAACAATCATGGATAAACTCAAAGATCTATTCAAACCTTAAACAAATCACAGAACAATTAGTCCCAATAAAATCCCATAAAAAAACAGCAAATGTGACATAACAGTGGAGAAAAGACGTCAAGCATAGCTATTTCACCAATCCCAATCAGAAACATCCTTCTAAAATCTAGTAAAACAAAGAAAATAAACCATACGAGCCCTAAGGAGAACAAAACGTAAACACCATAAAGACACACTGAAGTCAATAAAATAAGAATTCAATAAAACACAGTCAAGAGACTACAAAACCTTAAAAAATACTCCAAAAATACAAACCCCAATTTTAATAATAAAGAATGTAAACTGGGCCATAACAATAATGACACTGCAGAAATCCCAGCTAAATATTTCAACAAACTCCTAAATTGCGAAGAACTGACAGAACTACTAAAATTCAACACCATCAGAAAATATCAATTCTCCCACAATAAAAGATGTCTACCAAGCAGTAGATGAGATAAAGAATTACAAAATAGTGGGAGATCACTTTGTAGAAATCTGGAAACATGCAGGAAGACCAGCAAAAATTGCCCTTCATAAACAGCTTGTCAATATCTGGATCAAAGTAGAACTACCAGAACACTGGACAACAACTCTAATCAATCTGCTAAACAAAAAAAGGGGACAAAACAGACCCCAACAATTACAGGGGTATCTCACTCCTAGACACAAAGTTCTTTCAAAAATCATCCTCAACAGGAACAGTTCACAACTCAAGAAAGGAATAGGAGGATACCAGGGAGGTTTCAGACCCTGAAAGAGCTGTCCAGACCAGATCATGAGTCTCAAGGTAATAATGGATTACAATTGGAAAGAAACAGAGACATGGTGATAAAATTTGTAGATTTCAAGAAAGCTTATGAGTGCATCCACAGAGAATCCCTACTAAAAATTATAAGACATCTCAGACTACACACCAAATTAATAAACATAATAAAACTGGTTCTCACAAACACTAAGTCGAAGGTAAAATGCAGAGGCAAACTCTCAGAACCATTTGAGATCATAACAGGGCTGCAAACAATCAGACAGACTCCAAAAAATCGAAAGAATTGGATGAACCTGAATCAATAAAAAGTACCAGAAAGACAGGCAGCGGTGGATTGTGCACAACAAAGTGATGTACAAAGAATTAGAACCCATCACTGATACCAGGTATAAGAGGAGACTAGGATTCTTCGGACATATCATGAGGATGCAAAATTTGAGACTTCTGAAACAACTAGTACAGTACAATCTCAACTCGAAAAAACATAGACAGGATGCAGATGGATCAGAAAAATAAGAGAGGATCTGAAGGAAATTGGCCTTAAACCAGAAGACACCATAGATAAAATAAAATTAAACAAGAAAATCAAGAAAAAACATTCACTTCACACTCAAAAGAAAAAGCTCACAACACGAACATTTTCAATATTAGTTAGGGCAAAAAGATTGGAACATATGAAAAAATACTGGGAGGACTGCAAGATGCAAACAGGCCCATCGAATAGACTTGGAGATGGACTGACTAAAGTGATCCTATGCAATCATAAAAGATAATAATAACAATAAACACACAATTTCAATTTCGTAAACCTTCATAGTGTTTAAGGGAGATGGTCTTATAAAAACGCAACAGATACCAGCACTCATGAAAATTAAGAAGCAATTTTCATTATTTTAGTATTTTTCATTTTTATTTGCAATAATAAAACTATTTCAATGACTGAGAATGCAGGATTCCACAAAAGTACTTTCATGAAAAATTAAGGTAAGATATCTCTTACTCAATATTCATTACTAGGTGGTTTATTTAACAGAATTTAAATATAATTTAACAGCACACAGGAATAATATTAAAAAAAAATTAATTTGATTAATTTATAAATATGGAAAATAATAAAGCACTGAAATTTTAATTTTGACCAAAATAATCAAGCATATATACGTAGTACAAATAATATAGCATATTATATATGCTACTTTTAAAACAATAACAAAAGAGCACATAAATCAGTTTTTGATTTCTGCTCAGTGATGATAGAAAAATAAAATTTTATGAAAAATTCATTATTTGTAATTCTTTATCAACATGAATTATTTCAATGCCAGACCAATTTTGCAACACAACTTCAGTTACAATAAACTATGTTTATATTTTCCCAACAAACCCCCTCCCATTATCAACTCAAAATACATATTATAAAACAAGTCTTGAAAGGTACATCACTTATAGTAGTAGACAATTTGAACATAATACAGAGGTTTTCTGATAAATATTAAACTCTGTACATGATAAACCCAAATTATTGACAATTAAATTATAAATTAACATAAAATTTCAGTTTCTAAAACTTATAAAGGTTTTTTTTTTATATTATCTTTATGGATTAGATTGGGGTATGTATACAGACCATCTGCGAAACATACATAAAAAATTAACTCAAGAGAATTCTGTAAACTTTAATTACAATAGTTAACTGTAAAAGGGACTCCTGCTAAATCATGTAAAAGTTTACGTAGCTAATCCCAGCAGGATACAGGATTAGTGAAGACAATTTCTGAAAACTAGAGAATTAATCCTCACAATCTGAAGATCTTGTGTATTTGTATGCAGGTCAGCTCCATACAGGGATCTATCAAGGGAACTGTTACCTATCCTGCCAACTACCTAAATATATTCATATACAAATATATACACAAGTAGCTCAATTTGCATTCTTTGCTTCTGTCTGGTAAATGTTTTAGGCTACTGAATTTAAATACATAAATGTAAGATCACATTCTACTATTTACAGGTAAAATAATTACTTTTAAAAACTAGTCATTTGCATATCTCTTAAAAGTTTCATTAAAATGGTTAAAAAAAATCAGATAATCAATATAAAATTAGCAAAATTAGTGTAGTCATACCAATGGGGGTAAAACTCCATGGAAAATATATCTTCACGAAGGAATATATAAAACTACAAATATTCTGGGAAAATGTATTATCAATCAAAATTCATCATTACAAATTTTTGATAAAATAGAACTATACAGACCTAAAAGGCCAGTAGATTTAGCTCTGCAATTCCACAGAGCTTTTGTGGCTCGACGTGCATAACCCTCATAGACCGGATCTTCTAACAAATAGCTTAGCAATCCTAGCTCTAACAGAAGTGACCCTGCACCGGCTGGACATGTTTCAGTGCTGGCCATAACTCCACTGCCTCTAAATAAACCATACTTTAAATTAACCTGAAACAAAAAAAGAATATTACAATAGAAATTAATAAACCATAATTAGTAATTAGTAACGCATTAATAATTTTTTTTTAATGCAAAAAAGATTTGTAGGAATTGCTGATTTTATTCTTCATATAAGATTGGCTGAACCAAAATGAATTTTTTTAATCACACCAAATTAGTTAGCTAATATACCTGAACATGAACACTGCCAAATGGCTGAAAATATTGAGTTAAAATTCAACTTCATAACTCATAATAATAACACTTATCTTACTAATACTTTCCTTTCATGCATTTTAATAATTAGTAATTTACTGTCTAAACTGAAAACAGTGCTTTAATTTCTCTGTGTTTTTTTACATAAGTATTTAGTTAAATAATTTACCCTGGGAAACGGTATGTGAGTAGAACTATTTTCAAAAGCTGGAAGAAGCCTTGTTGCAAGATCATGAGCCAAGTGTAATAGTTCACCTTTATACCAGCTTGGCATTAATTTTCCAAATGGTTCATTTGTATCCATTATAAGAAGATGAGCCGAGAGTAATGCTCCAAGTACTCTAAAACAACAAAACTCAGTGTTAAAGAATCATTTGACTAGAGTAATAAAAATCAATTGTTCCCAACATATATATAAAAAAAAAATTTATTACAGGTTATCAAATAAGGCAAGATATGTTAACGATCTCAAAATGTGCTTATTGTTTTTCAAGATAATGACAATGTGAATTATTTTTTCTTTTGCTTTTTTAGTGGCATTAACTATTACTCATTAATAAAATCACTAAAAAATGCCAATAGCATGAAGTTAAACTGCACCTAATGTTTAATTCCAGTGATCTACATCTGATTTATTAAGAATAGCTCTGGCCACTGCTAAACCTAATACCTTGCTTCACAACTTTCAATTTCCAGTATGCTACTCTCCGAGATATACCAGATTTACTGGTAGTAAGGAATGGAGAAATAGCAATATCCACTGAAAGTTAGCAGTCAGTTAAGAAACAAAATATGTAGATTACATAAATACAAGTTAGAATCTGATGCAGAAAAGTTTATTTTTTTCATTCATAAATATGCCAAAATGTGATTTTTGAAGCAATCTAGAAAACTTACTTCTAAAGACACTGAAATATACTACCAGATCTGTTTATATAAAATATGTAATGGAGTATGTATTTGATGATGCAGGCAAATGGCAACTGCAACATCACTGATGAAGTAGATGTAGAACAATTACATATTACAGAATCTTGAACCACACTTTCATGTATTTAGGATAGTTCAGATAAAATCTGAACTAAAACAAAAATTCTAATTCTTATTTACAACTTAACAATTTACCTTATATTAACTTCAAACACTTGAACAAAGTTGTCCTTATCAAAATTAACACGTTCAATTACTAAACGAACAGCATGCTGAAATTCTGTTGCATTTCCCAACACTGCTAATGTATCCAACGCATCTATTAGAGTAAGGCAGTAGTCCCCTAAAATATCATTTATGTTTATATTTGACCTAAAACAAATAAATGCAGTACTGATTAAGCAAATTATAATTACTATACAACATAAAATATAATTCAACTAAATAGCTAAATCGTAATTAAAAAAACTTAATCATTTTTTTTTTTGTTTTTTACAACAGTATGGTGCAAAGTGATAACACTTTAAAGTGATCAAGTGTTAAACATGTTTTCAAATTAGCAGAATGTTTCCTTACAATGAAAAACTACTTTCTTCATTAATTTGAAACAGTTTTTATAATTTTAATAATTTTACAAAATTTTTCCTCTAGGAACAACCAAAGATTGCAAGTAGAGGGGATATGAGTTTTGAGGACCATATTGGCTATTTCTGAATTCCTCATAAGGTCACTCACTACACTTCTACACTGAACAAACTACCTGAATATGCAAACATCTGAAGGTCAGATTAAATAATGATGGTAAAAAGGATGCAGCAGTACTTTATATATTGGTTGAGTACTAAATGATAACTATAATACCTACCCATATAAATAACCCAGTAGTAATACCTACCTATATAAATAACCCAATAAAATGATAAATTTGCTTTTTTGTCCTCAGGAAATTCTGTAAAACCACCACATCATTTTTACAGGAGTTTTTTTTTGGTTACTGTTTTTTCTTTTCTAATATTTAAGATCAACTATCCTCTTTCTTCCTCTCCCCCTGTTTTGAAGACTATTCAATTACTATTTGTAAAACTCCCTTATGTACCTGAGGATGCTAATTATATAAGCTAAATATATATATATATTAGTTTTATTTGTTATTTTTCTTAACTTATAGAAGAGTAGATAAGACACTTCACACAAATAATTTATGATTTAAATGTTCATGATTTTTTTTTTCATTCACTTTATGGTTTGTTTAGTTTTTTATGCTTTGTATATATATATATATATATATATATAACACCAATCAATAATGATAAATTTTGTTTTGTGTTAAGTGTCAAACCTACTCTTCAATATGACAAGAAAAATAACCAAAAAAAAAACTAATTTATTCTCATACAGCTGGACTGCTACAAAATTAAAGTTACTATTTTTGTAAATAATAACGATGAAATGTGAACTTTCAGGTAACATGTGCCTAACTGGGTTCAGGCTTCAAAATCAAAATATACTTATTTTTCTATTTAAAAACAGAAACTCTTTAAACATAACTCAATGTTTACTGCTATTTGCAGTTACTGTCCATTTGAGTAGCTCATCAGCAAAGGCCTTAAGCCATTAATAAAATGTAAGATGGCATCTTATATAAACTTTAATAACTAAACTAAAATTACAATCAATGTGGATCAGTGGTTTTGGTTAATTGACCTAAGTCGAAGCAAATTTCTCTATACTCACATCAAACCTAGATCACTTCATATTAATTTACAAAATAAAATGAAATACGGGAAGAAATACCCCTTCTTTGAGACAGATGAAGCTACACTTGTCATGCTGTTCATGATAGCTAATATGAAAAAAATTCAAAGCCTGTACCTACAAATTTGATGTCGCCCTTCTACACCTTACAACTGTTCAACTTTAGCAGTAAGTTTCTCTTAGGTACATTAATGACTGGATACAGCAACCACAGTGATGAACTGCAGAGTCCAAAAGTACAGTTCATACCACAAAATCTTCCTAAAATCAAAAACAAGTTTTACTCCTGTCCTGCAGACCAAATGAGTGCGGCCCTCCTACAACAGGGCAGTCAAACCTCAAAAACCAATATAATTGGGTTTAATTTTAATTTTTTTTTATAACAGAACAATACAATAAACACATAACTGTTGTAAAATAGTAAGTTGAAATTAAATTCTACAGAATAATACAATAATCATTAAAAAATTACAAATCCTAATAATCTGCCTCCATATTTAAATCTTAAGTTCTACAAAAAAAATTTATTTCCTGCAAGAGTGAAACATGATTATAAATCCATGAAAACACAACTTAATAAGCGACATAAATAAATTCACACCTGCTAAACTCACAAGCTAGGCGAGTTTGATCGAAGCTGTTGCTTTCAACGTTGCAATGGAAAACGGGTAGCAGTCAGTGGATCGTATTTTAATTTAAGGGTGCAATCTGTTTAATTTCATCAGTATAAACGCATTCAGTAATAGTAAAGGTTAACAGTAACTCTACCATGATTTGATTAACAGTATAAGCTACTTTAAACTAAAGTTTAACACACTACAGAATACCGTGCGATTAACATAGTTATCAACTGCTGCAGCAGTCTGCTCATTCAATACAAAACCACATTTATCAAGACTTACGGATTATTATAGTCAGGACCTCTTCCAGAGCATAATATCGGATTTAATTCATCCATCGGAAAAGCGTGCTTCATATAATTATTGTAACCAAAATAAAACATTTCTTTTGCATCATCCACAAGTTTCAATCTTAATTTCTCTGGAAAAGTACCGTATTTAGTTTCAAGTTCATCAAGAGGTTCGTTAGGTCTGAAAATATTAAAAACGCTCTGTTCTTTTAAAATAGCAGGTCTAAGCAGTTGTTCAGGTCTACTTAGACAAACATTAATGCTAACTGCAAGGACAGCATGAATGTAAATACTTGCTACCACAACGTCTAGGGCAGACATAATGTATTTGTATGCGAAACATATATACAGAAATATCGTGCGACAGAAGTGACTGTAAATGTCATCCAACATAAGACGTCAGCGAAGAAACACGAGCTAACTTCAAAAACACTAGACGTTGCATTAACCTACAACCGCAAGACGTTAGCACAACAACCTGACAGCTAACCAAGTGAGAGATTGTCATTGGGTAATTTAATTTTTGTCTATATCTAACTGGCACTGGTAGTTCAGCTCTTAAATATTACCAACTAAAACCATTTGGCAAAGTTATTACGGTAATTCTGATTTTTATGTTATTAGTGTACCAAGAACAACAGCAAGTACTATACTTTAAAATATTTATAGTATTATAAAATTTATAATACTATACTTAATTGGTGCTACCTATCAGATTTAATAAAATTAAATTACAAAATCTTTTAAGTAGTTGTATTGCAGCAATGTAATATTCTATTCTTAATCAATTTTTCAAAGAACGGATTAGTAGCAAACATTGAGAGGCCCTTACAGAATTAAAAATAAATAAATTTACGATCTGTCTGGTAAACATTCATCATTCAAGCACGAAAATAAGTTATCTTCAAAACTATTGTGTCTATGAAATGACGCAGCTTAGTATGTTGGTATTCGAAGAACCCAACAATTTTCAAAATAAACCATCCAACGTTGGTATTCTCTAGTTACTAGAGAATACCAACAAAGTGTTGAAATTATATTTCTTATATGTAAGAAATATAATTTGTTTACATCAAAAATTAATTTAAATGTCAGGAAAAGATTTTTGAAAGTGTATGTTTGGAGTGTCGCTTTATATGGAAGTGAAACTTGGACAATCGGAGTATCTGAGAAGAAAAGATTAGCTTTTGAAATGCGGTGCTATAGGAAAATGTTAAAAATCAGATGGGTGGATAAAGTGACAAATGAATTGGTATTGGGGCAAATAGATGAAGAAAGAAGCATTTGGAAAAATATAGTTAAAAGAAGAGACAGACTTATAGGCCACATACTAAGGCATCCTGGAATAGTCGCTTTAATATTGGAAGGACAGGTAGAAGGAAAAAATTGTATAGGCAGACCACGTTTGGAATATGTAAAAATTGTTAGGGATGTAGGATGTAGAGGGTATACTGAAATGAAACGACTAGCACTAGATAGGGAATCTTGGAGAGCTGCATCAAACCAGTCAAATGACTGAAGACAACAAAAAAAAGTTACTTTCAGATTCCAATTTGACAATCTGTTATTGTTTTTATTTATTATTTTTTTTTAGGCCTTTGAGGTTGTGATTCTTTTGCTTCCTATTGCCACTATCACCTGAAACAAAATAGTCTTAAAAAGAAGCAATATGGATCACCAAGCTGTTACAGAAAGTTAATTCACAGACAAATCTGCACCGAGTCAGTAGTTGAGGTTGTTTCTAGTACCAAAACACAATAATACTTGCTCAAGAAATTATGGTTTTTAAATATGACACAATGTCAATTGCTCTCAACTTTTTTAAACGTTTTCTAAAGATTATGAAGAGTTAAAAAAATGACAAATATAAACATTAAACTACCTTGTCCAACAAAATCTAAATCTTTTATGATTAATAAAGGTGACTAAATTCTTTACTGCAGAACATTTTTTGATGGAACAAATCCTAGAAGATTTGTAGGAAACACAAAATGATTAAAAACGTTTTTATAATAGTTACCAGAATGCACCTGCCTTGGATGATACAGTGACAAAGTTATCAAAAAATGCATAAACTTAAATAAAAAGTACAGATCTGATAACAGGATGAAAACAGATTATTCCATAACTCAATGTTAGTATCATTAATCTGACATAACAAAGCTAAACATTAACATTCCAGTATCAGAAACCACTTATAAACTCTATAAAATTTATATTCTTCATAAATCAGTAACCAATTATAAACCAACTTTATAGTTAAAAACCAATTCAAAACAACAAGGTACCAGAAGAGCATATTTCAGAATTAAAATAAACATTCAAAACATTGTTACAAAGCAATTTCTTTGCATTCCAGAACAAATATTACAAACAACCTGTCAGTCTTCCTATGAAGAAATAGTTCCAAAAACCTGATCTTACCTGCATGCTATAAGAAATCTTTCTGCAGCACATAAAACAAACATGCAAATACAGCCGCAACAAAATTCCTCATAGAATTATATACTAGTGATTGTAAAGAGATATACATCTTGCACCAAAGCAACTCAAGACAGAATGAAAAACTATTAACATACACAAACAAAATATACCACAAATTAAACTTTACAGCTGAGTACACAATAAACAAATAATTTTTTTAAGTTCACCACCATAAAAAATAAACAGAAATAAGGTTTTAAAATATATAGGAAAACAACAATGATACTCATTTACAACACAAAGTACCTGACCTCTAATCTGATTTTAGAAATATGATTTACAGTTTATTCAGTATATCCATCTCACTTGAAGACTACATTGAAGAACTCATCACAAACAGATTCAGAAGAAATAGCTGGCAAAATTTTAAAAGGTTTGGCATACAGTGTTACCTTCAGAATATTAAAAAACCCATAATATCAATAAAGAAATAAGCACACAGAACACAATGTCTCTGGATCATATAAACAGAAGTGATCAAACTGCACAATGTAACTCCTTCATTAATTGAAGTGAAAAAAATTACATACAAGAATTATCAACATTTATTTAAAAAAAAACTGTACTGAAAACAATTTCTTAACAAAATTTTAATCTCTTATTTCCTATGGCAAATTTTTTTTACTTGATTTACAGTGAAGATTTATTTAAAATTAAAAACCAAGCCATAACAATTTTATCTATTTTTTGATTTTGTAATTCCTTTCAAAATAGTTTCATCCACTTCAACAAATTGGCATCAGTTATGTTTAAATTACATTTTTTAGGAATTTGAAAGGTCTAAAATTGTAGTATCAAAAAGATTTAATGAAAATATGAATTATTTAAAGGAAATGATTTATTTATCAGTTTACAAAGGTGATTTGGGTCTAATAACTCATATCTTTTTGAGAAAATTGGATAAAAAATGTAATCAGTGACAAAAGGAGTGGTAGATTGAATAACAGAATTTTTTCATTACTAATTTGTCAGTTAGTGACATCAAATTGCATGAAACTAATAATACTAAAAATTATTATAAGAATATACACTTAACTAGTAATAAACTAGAAGGTGGGAATTTTAATAAATGGAACTGTTACCAGGCGTAATAATTTCTGTAGTGCGTACCTTAGAAAAGGACAAACATTTGGAAGCAATCCACATGATTTATTTCTGGCATTCAGTTTTTGTATAAGCAATAGGCTAATGGGGTGGAGCTGCAATTTTTTTTTAAACTCTTCAATTATAAATAACAAGTTAAAATGGACCACAAATTTTAGCGCAGAAGGGACTTGTAAATTTACAACTTTCACTTTAAATTTAAATAGACAATTCCTGTAACTGGTCTTTACAGACCACTAATGCTTGGAACTTTTTCTACAATTTATAGAAATATTAGATAAAGTAGAAACACTTCTCTAAATTATTATAATAGATGGTTTTAATATTGATTTGTAGACAAATTCTGGTAGTTCAGATTTTATTGCACCTAACAAATGTCAGGAGTAATAGTTAAACACAAATAAATCTGATTATGATGCATTTTTTGTCACTTTAGAAGCAAAAATAGTACACAACTTTAAATACATAAAATAATTGTTTAATAAATCAGCCATTAAATTAAAAAAAGTATTGATTGGCATGAGTAACTTTATCAGAGGTCTATGAAGCATCTGGTGAAAGAAATACATACTTGCATTTTCCTAATTATTTTAATTATGCTTTCCTAAAAGTCCTTTAGACCACCCTAAAGTTTAATAATTGGTTTACCATAGAGAGTTGCAGACTTGGAGTGACTTAATGAGATGCTAATATTCTAAATATAAATACAAAAAGGATCTATTTTAATGAGAGGTGTTAATCTATCTTCATTAAAACCTTACAAAAGGAAAAAATTAAACTGCCTTAAAGGAACTAAACAGCTAGTCAAGTAAGTGAAAAGCACAATTGGTATTTAGAAAGTTATGAAACCAGAACTAAGTATAGCCTATAGAACTATGGGTAATAAAGATATAAAAATAAGCAATGAAAAAGGGGAACAAATTTCTGATCCTTGTAAAGTAGTGGAATGTTTCAGTAACTTTTTTTGTAAATGTAAAAACTATTTTTAATGTAAGTTGTTCAAATGTTAAAGCTACATCTGAATTAAATGTTAGCAACGTCCTAACAATAACACATTGGTAGGAGATGAGGATCCTAATCTGTTTTCCTTCACCACACAACTATAAATCAAATGCATCCTTTAGTCATGACAAAATTCCTTCATCTGTTATACAGGAGTGAGCATAGTTGTTCAACCGATTCACATAATTAGATCAGTTACTAAAGTTTATTAACACCTGAATTTTTAAAGATAGTTAAGGTACATTTATTTAAAGAAAGTAATTACTGCAAGACAAATAATATGGCCTTATTTCACACTTTTTAAAAAACCATTGAAAGAGTTGTACTTAATCAAGTGATCACATTTTTTAAGATAATTATAAATTACTAATTTCTCAGTATGGTTTTAAGCTCAAGAGATCCACTAAATTCATACGGCATATTTAATGAAATAATAATGGATATTTTAAATATGAGTAACAGTCATTGCATCTTTCTAGATTTAAGTAAAGCTTTTGACTAAGTGGATAAACAAATCTTGCAGAAAAACTTAACAAAATTGATGTTACGTTGAATGATAAAAAAATATATGTTCTTTTGAAAGCCATCACACTACAGGTAAACTTAACGACATTTATAATTTGTTAATAAAAACAGGAGTACCAAAGAGATCTAGATCTTTTACAACTATTTAGACTCTTTGGCAAATAAACTTAACTCTGGTTGATACCTGATTTAAAAAAACATCTATCCTGAGTTAAAATAAGAGAATGAATATGATTTTTAAAAAATCTGTAAGCATTAAAAATTTTAAACAAAACACAGGTTTTCAAGAAAGTATTTTCTGAAGTGATTAATTTTTATAGTATGTTTTTTCCATTAGAGATCAAGATTGCTCGGTCTAAGGGAAATCAAATCGAGGGGCTCTTTAATATAGAATAATTATTCAGAGTCTTTTAATGTAGGACAATAGCTATTCAGAACCCCTGACTGCATTTAAATATTTTTGTTGGAAAAAAGTTTCTTATTGATGTAAGACCTGGTGAGAATTTAATCATGAAACAACCTTACATGCCTGCTATTTCTACAACATGAAAAATATATTTAAACACATTAAAATTGTCTGAAAGTTAATTGGTCACCCATTATTTTATTTAATTAAATACTGCATAACGATGTTTAGTCCTTTATTTCCATACCTTGAATTTTTTTTTTAGTTCGATTTATTGTAGTTTTTTTAGTTCAATTTTTATTTTATTTTATTTTTTTGGCAGTAGTGTTTTTTAATTTTTAAATTAATTGTTTTTATTATTTAATATTTTTTAGTGATCATCGAGAAAAATTCACAATTCGAAAACTTATGGATATAACATATGTAACGTACTGAGCCAAACGAGGAAACTAAACATTTCAATTTATTTATTTAATTTCAGTATACCAATCTAAACTTACAGATTACTGAAGTGATTGACTTCCTCGAGAGACTTTTTATCATGCAGATCATACAGCAATTTTCTGGGATCCAGACAATTAACTAATGGCTAAACTCTCCATTTGTCTAGGGTAGTCCCTTGTGGTTTATGTACCGTCAGAACCCAGCACAAAGTGGAACAGCATACGCTGTTCCACTTTGCCTTATCGCTATAAAGCATCAAATTCAACAATAGTGGGCTTGATCCTCAATCCGATGCCGACAGCATTACCTCTAATAATACTATCATCAAACTCCACAAAGACTGTTTGTAGTAGCTCGCTGGTCTCGACATAGCACAGGCCACTCAAATTTTCTAACGACATCTATTGATTCATTGACCAGGCCATGATTTATGTTTACGTTCTTCTGTAATATCACTCTCAATCCCAGACCAATGTTTAAAACTATGGGAGTTTCTCCAGTTTTGTTCGGATCCATAGGTATGAAGACTTGCTTAGGTTTCGTCCATAATTCTTTGCTTCCACAGACACAATATCGTAGCCTTTGGATGATTTAGCCAACTCAGCAGTCATTGTCGAATTATAAATGTCTACCTGCTTTGTGGTTGGGAAAATATGCACACATTTTCCATTCGCGAACTGATCTACCAAGGGAACTCTGCGACGATCTAAAATTTCTAACTGATGCATTGTGAGTTGGCCACTCGCAAATTATTCAATATATCTACAAAAGTGGTGTTGTTTGCCTGCTGCATATTTTACGGTAACTCACAGAATTTAAATACTGCCCAAAGGTTTACTTCAGCTGATCAGAGCTGTGGCTGCTTGAAGCAGTAGGCACCACCAACAACTTTGGATGCATATGGCAGCTACATCAGAACACCAAACAAAATAATGCTGACGCCTCCAAAGTATGCATCACTTATTTTGAGCTGCTGTAACCTTAAGTGGGTATTCCTAAGCTTTATGAAGGGTACCACTGAAATCTCATCAATGATGAGCCAATTGGTGTACTTCCACTTTAGACGTTCCCTTTGAAGACACTTGCCAGTAAGTAGATGAAGAGCTGTCGTCTTGTCCTTTTCAATAGGAAGGTCAAAAGTAGAGTGCAAGGCGCTACCTCCAATCAGTCTTGTGGCGACTCCTGTCAGTGCAGTCACCAAAACAGCTCTGGTGCATGAGTGAGGCGATGTATCTGTTCTACAATAAGTTTTAGAGTGAAAGTTTTTCTAGTGCCGGCTCCTCCTGTCACAAATACACACAATGGCTCAATATTGTTGTCATTACAAAGTAGTCTATCAGAAATGGTCTTAAAAAGTTCTTGTTGCTGAAAATTTGTAGAATTGACAATTGTAGCATACTGCTGGTCTGTCATTTCCTGGATGTCAGGTTCACCAATTGTATTAGAATCGCCAGCGACAATACCCTCGTTGTCATCTTCCTCGAGTTAATTTTTTGCCTAATAATTTCACCTACATTCATTTTGTCTACACCAGCATTCAAATTAATGCCATTAGCCAGGTTTTCAACGAAGATACAAGCTATCCTGATTGTCCTCTGAGAATTCATTGCGAGTAACAGGCTCATACCAAACAGTGAACTCATGCAAACTCAATTCGTCAAAAGTATACGGCCTGGCCATGTATCTGCCGAAAATATTTTGGTACGATTTGCTCGCCTCATCATCAACTCTTAAGTATTTGATTTGGTATTTTAACGCAGGACAGCAGGAATTAACAAAGACCACTTTTCATGAAGTTTTGCATTTTAATGTGGCACAAGCACACTGCAACCTCACAAACTGATATCTCTCTGTGTGGGTTAAAATGACATTTTGAATTGCGAACACTTGGTTTTGCCATACTGCCTCCCTTTTCTTGGGCTTTTCAAATACTGCTAAAAACTTCAGCTGGCTCCGATTTGGAAATATAATGTGCAATTCCCAAGGCAGTGCTGAATGTCCATGTTAGCCTTCCACATCCATAATATCCGCGCGTTGTGTTGTTCCTCTTCTTCCCTCTATAACACATAGAAGCGTCCACCTTTCCTTGTCTTGTCATCTCATTGTCGTCGGTTCCTTTCTGATTCCAGCCTTGGGAAACCAGACCTATAGTAATTTTTATAACATGTCTGTCTGTGTATGCAAGCAAGAAACTAGTTTCCCCAATTTAGGTTTAATATCATAGTAAGGAAGTCTACAACTAACAAGATGGTGTAAGAGGTCTATCCTCTCTTTGTGGTCAAATGACATATCTACGCACCACACCACTTTGTGTACATGAGAACTTCCCCTCAGCTGGAATTCCATGTGCCACCAAAAGCTGACTACAGGTTTGCCCAGTAGAGGATCATTTTATCACTTATGATATGTGAAAAACATATTCAGTAGTAACATGAACTGTTCACATAGTGTCACAAGATAAGACTCGATGAGATGCAATTTTTCTGGGAAAGAGCTCCAATACTGGAAAATCTGGTCAACCATCAAGCTACTAAAAGTGCTCGTAGGATGTTTGGTCCGTGCAGATCATTACACAAAAGTGTAATCTAGAAGTGTGGAGCCCGTTCTGCTTCATGAACAATAGAAACAGGGCTATTTACAGTCACCAACAAAGCAGACACTGAACTGATGGAAAATTACAGATCTCTTGCATTCCGCACTTGTAAGACAATCAACAGGTGCCTGCATAGCAACAAGTTTGTTGTGAAACGCACCAGCATTGATGTTCCTTTTTCACCTGCTACAAATCCTTTTGGCCCCCACAAATGGGAGTCAAACATATAAAACTGAGCTTTATCCTTAAATATAGAAACTGAGTACTGGTTTTGACAGGTCATGATCCTGTGCTCATAGCTCTAGAAGAAATACTTGATGCCCAATTCTGTATTGCTAAAGTAACCCTCTGGTAATTCTTCAGATGCAGTGGGCTTGATAACTCCATCCACTATATACGGTTGAATTTGCATGTTCACTGACATTCACATGCGGCAACAATTCTTCGATATTCAGGTAGTTTGGCCTATCTACCAAGTGCACCATGCATTGCAAGTAACTGTCACCAGCCAGCAAAACTGTGTCCAATTCTGATGACAACCATTCATGCAATGGTGGTTGCAGCATTTGTCATACACTGGCGACTGCATGAATCTGCTCCAAATCAATCGCTACCTTGGTTAAAATTCTCATGTATTATAAACTTCTCGTTGCCTATATCTTGGAAATGACATTGTTTGTTTCGTTTAACATATTGATTTTTCTGCATTGTGACTGACTGCAAGATTGCTTTGTTTATTTCATCACTGTTCATTTCAAAATCAATTTGCAAATTATCATACAAGTAACAGTTATGCAAAAGCCATACAAGCCCCTTTTTTATTTTATTACCATCGATGCAATACCTTCAGCTGCTCGAGATGTTTTGCAGAGATTCTGCAACAATGGTGAGTCCCACGTTGATGGCGGGTATGGCAGATACCTCCTCTACCTGTTGTGCAGACAAAAATAAGCCTGTCCTATGAAGCCTTGTTGGCCAAACCTTCCACCTAAACGGATCACTTTAATAAAAAACCTTATACAAGAAATTAGTCTAATCTTCATTTCATTTAGACAGTGTAGCTCGAGAGGGATAGGAGCCACTCTCATGTTGTTCCAGAACACCGTAGTTGGAATTTTGTTCTTAAAGATTTTATACACAATTACATCGGGATGAACTTGTGGCAATACAGTTATATTGTTAAGGACAGTAACCCGACACGCAAACTATTTTGGCCACTTGTACCCTGAAATTTCCATCTTCGCTGAATAGCTGCCTTCTGCATATCAACAAGTCTTGTTTGATGTGAAATGGGGACTTGCTTTGATGCATCATTGTAGCATGCTCGCACATAACAGCAAGTCTTGCTTCATGTGACTGATTCAACACACCGTTGTAGCATACTCGTGCATATCAGCGAATCTCGTTTCACGTGAAATGGGTGACTCGTTTCAATGTACCATCATAACATGTTCTCTCATTTTTCTGAGCCTTACAGAACGAGCAGATGAAGTTTGTTCAGAACGATACTGAGTTATATGTTTTCTAACAGTTTTTAATCGCTCATTTCACGAGCAAATAAATTTTCTCTATCTGGTGAAATTTTATTTTGATTTCCTCAATAAAGCCATTATTTCACAAAATAATTTATTAATTTTCTAAATTCTGAATACAGTATTTTCATCAATCATACTTTATAAAACAAACTCCCCGTCAAAAAAAATCACGATTTTTTCTTAAATGTTTATAAACAATAAATAACAACAGTAATCTAATTGTAAAATAAATTAATAAAATGTATTACCGTAATTCATTTATTCAATATCGTAGATCTTAAAACAATTATTTTTGATACAAATAAATTGATACTGAAAATACTATCAATTTAGAATGGTATACATGATTTTTTGTGGCCTTTTAGTTACAAGAAAGAACATACATATATAGCCTAACACTCCTGGTAATGCAAAGATTCCAACGTGGGCTCATACATCTAAATCGGTTCAACTGTTGAGATGATAAGTTGGAACAAACATACATACACCTGAAAAACATTACATTCCTTTTTGGGCAGTCATGTAAAAAAAGAAAACCACACCTAAAATTTGGTTTTTTTAAATATTCAGTAAGTCAAGAATTTTAAGGAAAAATGTAAGAATATTTTACTGTCATCCTATATTATATAGTATGTGATACTACTCTTCAATATATAACAACATCTAATCTTACCTTTCATTTATTATTAATTAGTTTTTTATGTTAATGAAATTTGGAATGAACATTTTTTCATTTATTTTAGTTGCTTTTATGTTAAATTAATTTTTTTTTCTGTTATATGGTAAATAATAACAGTTTACCTACATATATATATATATATATATATATATATATATATATATATACTATATTTGTAGTCAAATATAGTCTGTTAAGAGTACATTACTCCCCCAGCTCTATCAGTAAAAAAATAAAAATTTAATCAACTGGCAGGAAAGAAAAATCAGTCATAGCATCCACTACACCCAACATAATGGTGATATCAGCAGACATCAAGTACTGTTTGGATATGTGAAAAAACGAGGCGCATATCAAAACCTGCTAGACTCGGAAAAATATTTTACTTTTTTAAGTTTTCAGAGTATATATTTTTATACTGTTATTTTACATAATCAAATGTAAAGATAAATATGAAACCCCAGAAATACTTATGTACACACATTAAAATTTTAACTGTGCTTCTTATATAAAAAAAAAAAAGAAATTGAAAGAAAACAATAATTAAGTCTGGTTTACAAGATTAAGTAACTGCTCAACTGCTTTAATGAGACATAGGTCACATTAAAATCAAATAAAATCAGTATAAATGTAAAAAAAAATTGGAAACAAGTAACTGAACTTCCCTTGCTTCTGCTTAGTGGTTAAAATTCATTCTTTCTCAAAGTAAAAATTATTATTAATCCCTTTGAGCCTAATTATTATATTATTTATTTATTATTAATTTTCTTAGCCAATCAAAAATAATTATTAAGTAGTTTGTAGAAATATTTGTTTTGTGGAGAAGTGAGTGAAGTTTTTCAAAATTTGTTTTTCTATTACTAATAGCAGAACTTTTCACCAAATTGCATGTGGGTTGAGATAGTAGTTTAGTTATGGATACCAAACATGTACCACCCAACCTTTTGTCATCTTTCAGAACAATATTTTTTGTTTGTTTTGGGGTATGAGAGAATTTTTTAAATAATTACATTGCTACTACCAGCCTGAAAAATTACCCGTGAGAAATTTTCATCAAATACACTTTTCTTGATCATAGTCATGAGTTAAAAGAGAACTACACTGTCCCCTAGCATGATTTTAATAAGAATTATATACCACTAATAAATCTGTAAACATGAGCAACAATACCAAATAAAGATAATAAGAAATTTGATACCAATACACACAGAATTGCCTTAGTTTTTTATTTTTAAATTCAGGGAACTCAAAACATTAATTAAAAAATAAAACCACAAAAAACCAGGAACAAAAAATTTCTTACCGATAACAATATATTCCCTTATTATACAACATTATATTATAACTAGGAAAGTAAGAGGCATCTGGGTGTAAATAATATTTACTGATTTTTTAATTTAAAATATGTACTTTGTACACAGTATATTTAATACAGAAATATATTTTTCAAACAAAACAAAAACAAGATAATACAAATAACAAATATAAATTCTTTCTGAATACTGATTCGTAGATTTTTCAGCGCTTAGTTTAATGTTGAGTAAATTTTCAGTAATAATAGTTGTTATAATAATCAGCCACATTTTTCTTTATTTACCAAACCCAAGATGAAATATTTTCCTAAATACTTGAGGTCCGTTCCATCTTCCTCTGCAAAAAAAAAATAATTCTTTCTGATTAAATCGAGTTGTATTTTTAATTTTGGTTCTTTTCATTATATTTTTTTCTTGATTTTTTGAAAGCGACTTTATTAACTCAAGCTATAGCATTTATTTATATTAGTCCTTTGATTGCTATTAAATATGTAGTTTTCATTTTACAGGTTATGTAATTAGGAAAAATCAGACTTAATTAATATTGAATGTTTTGATTTCATGTGGTTTAGTAGACCTTTAACACATTACAAATTTATAGATTACCTTGTAATCAAATTTCTATACTCAAAGTTTTTTAATTTCAATAGAGTTAAGAAGGGCAGTAATGATAACATTAACTGAATTATTAAACTTAAAATATGCAAATATTAATAGCAGCTGCTAATTTTTATAAACATAGTCAGGCAGACACCAAGATGGTTATAAATAAAGGATTCATTTATGCAGTTGGAATTTTTAAAATCTGATGTGTTATAAAAACTGTTAATGAATTTTATTAAGTTTTCAACAGCTTTTTCTGCTTCATTTTAATATAGTTTGAAGATAAATGCTGAAATAATATTACAAACTAAACTTAAAGACATGCAATTCAAAAACAGATCAACCTCTATGACTGAATGAAAGTAATTTATGTCAAAACCTTATTTTAAAAATACCACAGAATAACAACAGTAGATCTAGTTTTACCTAATAGGGATCTCATACATTGTCGGTTTATTTTTGAACCCAGATAAGCCCACTGAGCTGAAAGTAGCAGCTGCTTGATCTGCCTAAGCCTAATGGAAGTATCCGAGGTGATGGCTAGCCCAATTTCCATGATTCGTAACTCAGGAAGAACAAATGAAGGATAAGGAAAGGAAAAGAGAGAAGGGATGGGATAATCATCCTACAATGGGATTGTTAATAATTCCTTTGATTAGTTTACTGTCCATGTCGGAACCTAACTACTGATAAAAATGTTTGCTGTATTATTTATTAATTTTAAGTATCATTTAAGTTTTCCAAAATATAATCAGAATGAAATGGATCAGGAAATGTACTATTTAACAATTTATTAGTATGTTATTGTTATATGATAGTAGCCATGAGCTAAAAGGATTTAGCGACTTGACATGAAATATTAGTCACTCCTTTAATTGGCAGTAATTCTCAAGTTAACATTACATGCTAGGTACTACAGTGTCAGGTTATCATGTACCTCAGATGTTTTACATGTATAACAGCCTTGTAAAAGACAGAAGGTAAAGCAACAAATTAATTTACATTAATATTGAATTCAAAAAATAATATACATTACACACACTGTCTAGACAAAATAGGAATTATTAATATCATCAGCATTATATATTACTTTTCATTATATATACACATCATGACCATGTTAAAAACTTTTGCACTGAGGGTTTTTTACTTGATACCAGTACAAAAATTAAACAAATATTTTTTTAATCTTCACTTCCCTCTTTCTTTACATGTAAATATATATTAAATTAAGTGTTTTGCCTTAAAAGAAAAAAGTGATCTAAAATTCTTTCAATTATCAAAGCAAGTTAACATGTTGGTTGTATTTTTTCTAATGCATGTAATTTTTGTGTATTAAATTTCCATTGTCCAGTGGTGTATTACAGAACAGATATATCCTGTAAGCTTTCACCTCTTCTAATGCTATCTATCAGTCACTGATAGAGCTCTTTATAAATTTTATATTCAAATGATGTAATACCGATCACCCAGGTCCAATACGAACTTAATGCTTCTAATGTCAAAATTTAATCTATAGAATTACTCAGTATGACAAAAAATATAAATGAGGAGAGACTAAAAATACACCTGCCACACAGAAGGGAAATCGAGAGAAGAATAGGATGCCTCACTGTAAATACTCATACAGGACATATGTAACCGGTACCACAGCCATGTTAATTTCTCACAAAATATCTTAATTTTTCATATTTCCTTTTCTAAAATAAAAATCATTGTAAAAGCATAATTAGTTATATTACCAATTAGTATTGTATAGAAATACTGTATAATAATACAATAAATATTTTCTAGCCTATTTTACAACAATTTTTGTATTAAAAAAAAAAAAAAACAAAACAGAAAAACCTACTTTGTATACATTATTTAAAATTTTCATATTTTTCAGGCATATTATGATTTGAAGCATGGAGAGATGCAAAGTGTCACATTACAGTCTAACAGTAATGTCTGAAATATTTTTAAAATTAATGCAGTAAAATGAATATTCAGTAACTAAGTGAAGTTATATAATACAGATTGTAACAGAGCATCAGATAATTCAATACATACACACACAGTTGGATGTGTTTCCTTTGCTCACTGAATTACTGTTCAGTTTGTTAATCAGTTACATACACCAGGAGTAAGTGTACGTATGATAGTAATCATGTTATGTCAACAATAACTGTTCATAAAAAACAGAGTTAATATCACTTTCATATTTTGTCAAGAAAAAATATCTAATATATACCTATTCCATCAAAAGTATCTGTGAGGTCCACTGGATAGAATAGGTACTGCTTTCAGGTATGTTTACTAAGTCGTATAACAAACAACACAAAATAATCTATCACTTACTTTAACATTCCAAACCAATATAGAGAAGGCATAAAATCCTTTTTTAAGTAATACATTAAAGCAGATTCTTTACTTTGGTCAATAGGAAATGTCTCTAATGGTTTAAGCCCATAATCAAATTCGGCAAGAATGCAAGAACCATAGCCAGTAACAAGAGGGCAAGACGTGTAACCATTATACTCTGCTCTTGGCTTCTCTCCTCTCATCACAGATAGAAGATTGTTACAAACTACTTTTCCTTGTGCAGCTGAAATAAAACAATAAATATAGTAAATATAACATTAAATAAAAAATTTAATTAGAATTGACTGCTAAGGTCATAATCAGCCATTAAAGATATTGTGGTTAAGTCTGTTATCATGGATGTAGTTTGCACTCTAGTCCAGGTATTACAATGAATATTAATATGAGAACAGAGCATTTGCTGGAGAAAAGGAGCAATTTTATTTGAGTTCCAACTTTATTATAGTTCTAAGAAAACTATGATAATTCATACTGATAGGCAGAAAATCTCTTATGTTGTAGGGTGGGATGTTAGAAAATAGATATAATAATCATGGAAATATTTTTGTTAAGTCAACTGACACCGCTTTGAATTTCATGTTTATAGTTTAGTTTCAATGTATTTGCTAGAACTTCAATTACTTCTTTTATATATTTAACCATAATCCTACCTTGAAGATTCTTCCTAAATTAAGATCAACCAATCACCTTTTCTCATGAGAATTTATTACAAGTTTATTTTCAGTTTTTATTTCTAACCTTTTTGAACTATATCAATCTTCATATACTTCAACATACTTTTTATCATCACGTTTCAAAACATCTAAATTAAATTTGACTGACGTATAAGTTTAAAAAGCACTAGCAAATAAACTTATTTGCATTTCTGTATTTTTATAACTATTGTAGTGAAACTGCCATTAATTTCAATATTCAGATCAGTTTAAATAATGCTTATATTAAGTTACTTTTCAAATTAAGCTAAGAAAAAGATCACAAAACAATAGATAAAAAAAATATATATATATAGTTTACAATAATCTGATAGGTTTTTAAAAAACAAAATGGGTAATTTTTTATAATTTGGATCTTGAGAATAGAATACAAAGTGTACTAAAAATAGACTACGAAGAATACAAATCTATTAAAAAAAGGAGATGTTTTATAAATATTCTTTTTTGTTCCTATATATATATATATATATATATATATATATATATATATATATATTATTTTTTTAAAAGCAATTTTCCTCTGTACCAGTACAAATTAATTTATATTTAACAAACCAACCCTAAGTACAAAAAAATTAAAATAGGATGACTTACCTTATTTCATTACATAACAAAAGCACTGACAGTGTCTCAAATTTCATCCTGTGTTAGGAAGTGTTTATTAAATAAATAAGTTTTACTTAATAATATTTTATTTGTAAATTTTAAAATCAGTTAAATTTTTATATTATTTTCAAGTAATTTCATATAAAACAATGGAAGAACAATGTTCCATAGGAATTTATGTGAATGAAGAGTGTCATAAAACAGTGTATGGTACAGTGCCAAAAGAACTCATTAGAACTTGTGAATTTAGTGGTGAAAATTAACAACTTTTTTTTTACGTGTTAATTCAGATGTCACTAGTGTTTGTAAATATCATGAAAAAAGTTTTTGTCAAAATTCAATCACCTGTTTGACCCTTTGAGAACTCATAAAAAAAACAGTTACGAAAAACTTAAGACAAATAACATTAGAGCAAACTCTTAAAGAACACATTTTTCCAAATTTAAATTTAGTTTCTGGAAAGTCTCTTTGTGTTAATTGTTTCAAAAGTATTTTTTCTCAGCAGAACAAAGAACTATATGAATGCGAAGACCAAGAGCAATACATTGCCCCACATTACAATATTGAGCAATTGGATGCTGCTTGTAGCATTTTGGGTGGATCACCTCCATCAAAATTTAAAAAAAATTAAGCATGGATCAAAGGTAATCAGCATTAAAATTTAAAATAAATAAGGTATCTGAAAAATTAAAAAAGAATCTTGAATTGTGTTTTGACTCAAAAGTTTCTGAAAATGAAAATCCAGCTCAATCTTCTTCACATGAATATGATGATCTTATTTTAAAACTACAAGAAAAATGTGTTTTTGCTTCTAAAGAAGATAAAATTAAAATTATCAGTTTACTGCCTCAATCTTGGACCAGATCTAAAATAATATCAGAGTTCAATGTGTCTGAGCGTTTGGTTAGACTTACTAGAGAATTAGTTAATGAGCAAGGCATTCTACTAGAGTTAGGGAAAAGACATAAAACAGGAATTAGTAATGACACAATTAAAAAAGTTGTGTTATTTTATGAAGATGACAATAATAACAGGCTGTGTCCTGGTAAAAAGGATTGTGTTAGCACATGTGTTGATGGTGTCAAGTGCATAAGCAAAAGCACTGTATTCTGATACACTTAAATGAATTGTATGTTTCCTTTAAAAGTGAAAATCCTGGTAAAAGTTGGAAGATCAAAGTTCTACGAATTCCATCCAAAATGGTGTATCTTGGCTGGTGCATCCGAGACTCATACAGTTTGTGTCTGCCCCTACCACCAGAACATCAAACTCATAACTGATGGTCCCAAATTTAATGCTGATTATAAGGACTTAGTAGACATCTTTGTCTTGACAATTATAACTACAGCTGTATGATGAATGTGTGTATCAAATGTCCAGGTAAGCAGGCAGTGTTTGACATGCTCAACTTTTCCGAATAATATGATGTGTTGACAGATATAATAATGAACTAACAGTGGGTGACAGCTGATAGGGCAGAGATGATTACTGTTCTTCGGACCAAAGATAAGTTTTTCAAATCATTAGTGGAAAAATTAAAAAAGCTGAAAACTCACAATTTCATTTCAAAATCTCACGCTCAGTTTTTCAAGAAGAAAAGATCAGAATTAGGTGAAGAAGAATGTTTGGTGTTTACAGACTTTGCAGAATACTTTTCATTTCTTGTTCAAGATGAGATACAAAGCTTCCATTGGGTCAACAGCGAAGCTACAGTTCATCCTTTTATGTTCTATTTCAAGAAAAACGATGTCTTACAACACAAAAGTGTCTGTATTGTAAGTGATCTCGAAGCACAATACAGCAACATTTTATTGCTTTCAAAGACTTTTAACAGATCATATCAAGAAAGTACATCAGAACATTAAAAAACTCATCTAATTGATGGTGCTTCAAGTCAGTTTGTGCAGTCACAAAAAAGACTTTGACCTTGAAGCTGAATGGCACTTCTTTGGATCAACCCATGGGAAAAATGCCTGTGATGGTGTGGAAGGAACAACAAAACAAGAGGTGGCAAAGGCAAGCCTGCAAAGGCCATTAAACAGTCAGATACTAAATGCTGATGAATGTATTCATTTGTAATTACATGCTAAAAAAATCAAGTATTTTTTTATTAAATCAGATAAGATAGCTAAGATTTCAGAAACTCTAAAAAACCGTTTTGACTGCTGTGAAAGAGTTATTGGTACTACAAGCTACAAGTATGTTCCTGTGTCAGAAGGCACTGAAAGATGTTACTTTACTTCAGACTCCAAGAACTACGAAGATCATCGTGTGTCAAATATTGTACCACTTTCACTTAAGGAAAAATAATCTATTGCTTGTGTGTATGACGATCAGTAGTGAATAGAAGTAGTAGATATTAGCCTCGAAGATGAAGATGTGCAGGTTCATTTTTTCCACCCAGCTGGACCACATACATCATTTCAAAAGTCTCAACAAGACAAAGTGTGGGTACCAATCTGCAAAGTCCTGAGAAAGTTGCCACCACTTCAACTAACTACAGAGACAGATTGTTCTCACATAATTTCAAGAGTATTATCAGAAGAGATATCACAGCTGTTGATTAACCACACTAAACAATAAACTTTCACTACTACGAAAACAAGCTATTTCATTGATGAATAATTAAAATTTTGCTACAATTTATTTTTTCTTCGAGTGTTTACAAAAATAAACCAATATAAAAAAAATTAATTCTTGAAAAACGATTTAAGTTACTCATTGAAATGCCAGTTTGGATAAGTTTTACAAGCATTTTTGAATCAAAATTGTATTAGGTTACTGGTTTTGGTTAAGTTATTAAATTACTACCTATCATTAATAATTTAAAAAAAAAATAGTTTATAAATATTGAAAATATCAACTTCAACAACATTAGGGCTAAATATAGAGTGCAAAGAGGACAAGAAATCCCCTTGCAGCACTTAATTTAGCGAGTCAAAATGGTTCGCTTTTAACAGGTTTTTCATGATTTTTTTGAGGTTAAAATATCTTTATTAGTACAATACTCAAGAAACTTTTTTATTTGCCATAAACATTACAAAGCACTGCAAGCTGTGCAAATTTGAGATTTTTATATCTAGCCCCATCAGAGTTATATGAAGCCAAAATTTGAATTTAAAAAAAAAATTGGTTTTCAAAAATTCATAAAAATTTAGGGGTAAGTATATCACTGTTAATATTATTTATGGTAAAACCACTAACATATACCTACATATAAAAAAATAATTCAAACTGTGTATGCTATATCCCTGCCTCTTGAAAAAAATTACTGAAAATGAAATTTCACAATTTTTCATGTTCAACTTTATTGGTAATTTTCTTATAGAACGAAGAAAGATAGACCAATCTTTTACCTTGAGAAAATATGATTAAACAGCTTTTTATTTCATCCTTACCAATAGTTTTTTAGTTATGATTTATCCGTAAACTCTTGTAATCACAAAAATAGGTGCGCATACCATAACAAAAATGGCCACCACAGGTAAACTGCTTAAATAAGAAATTAAAAAAAAAACTTTTTTAAGGTCCTGAGACATGTAGGAAACAAGTGGGTAAGTTTCAATTTTTTTTGAATTGGTCAAGCAACCAACCAGCTTCTGTTTTTTTGGGACACTTCGAATGGATTGACCCCAAACTTAAGTAAACTATCAGAACTAACTGGTGTACCGAAAAGTACAATGGATTGTATTGTGCTCCAAGAAGATAAAATACGCCAAGAATGGGCTTTAAAAGGTCATGTAACATCTCAGAAAAGCAAGCATGATGGAAAGGACCCACTTGTTGAGGAAGTTCTGAATGAATGGTTTGCCACTGTAACTTCGCAAAGTGGTCAGTGGCCAATGTTTAAACACAAGACAGACGATTTTGCTAAAAAGCTGAATCATAACGAATTTAAAGCAATAATTGGTTGGTTATCTCATTGGATGATGAGAAATCAGATAAAATACAAGGCTCATGGTGAAAAACAGACACTGAGTGCTAATACAGAAAATCTGCTTCATGGAAATCTATCAAACTCCCTGAAATTCTCCAAAATTTTTCTGCTGACAAAATGGGACTGTATTATCATGCTTCACCAGATAGGTCCTCGTGCTACAAACATGATCTGTTGTCTGGATTCAAAAAATCTATGGACCATGTTACTGTACTTTATTGTGCTAATATGTCAGGAAGTGACAAATTAAAACTTGTCATAACTGGAAAGTCTACCAAGCCTCGTTGTTTTAAGTGGCTTAAGTTTGCCGGTACATTAAGTTTCTAATAAAAATGGTTGGATGACGAGTACAATCTTTTCAGAATGGCTTAGAAATTGGGATGTTGCATTGCAGGAAAAATTAAGAAAAATCATACTACTGCTTGACAATTAAGCTGCTCATCTGCAACCAAATTTAAAATACAATACTATTGAATGTTTACCACCCAATATAACAAGTTTCATCCAACCATTGGACATAGGAATTATAAAAAAATATGAAGTCTATTTATTGATGTAAGTAGGTGAATCCATACTTCTAAAAATAAAAGAAAATTTACTGAATTCGAGCTCTACAGCTAGAGAAGTAAGTGCAAGAGTCAACTTATTGCAAGCAATCTAGTACATAACTGACAGCTGGGGAGAAGTAAGTAAAACGACAATAAAAAATTGTTTTGCCCATTGTGGTTTTTGTAACCCAGAAGAAGAGCCAGAAAATATGCAGGAGCATAATGGTAACATGTCACCACAGCAAGTTGAAAATTATCAAGAATTTATGCAGACGGACGAAAATATTGATGTATAAAAAATGAAGAATTTGACATCGCTATTGCAGAAAAACTCCAGCCCACATGCAGCACAATGGATGAAGCCAGTGACGATAAAGATGAACCAGAAATGCAAAAAGTCACAATTCAAGATGCAAAAAATCTATTGTCCGACTTCAACAGTTTTTTTTGCAGGAAGTGAAGACAGTCCTCAATTGGAGTTGAAAATCTGTGCAAATTTTGTTGACCGTACATCATTAAAACGAAAACAGCAGTGCAGGTTGGAAAAATTTTTTCAAAGAAAATAATCAAGTGACTTTTATGTTGTGTATGCATGGCTATCAACATTTAACACAAAAAATGTTTATTTTATTTTGAGATCTGAAGGTACTATAAAATAATGATTGGTCATTTCCTTTCAGTTTCACTATTACATGCAGCCTACTTAAACAGTACAGTACGTATTTTTAACAGTAGGCTACATGAACAGGTCCTTTAAACTATAATAACTCATTTAGAATTTGGTTTCACATAAAATTTTGCAACTGCGAGTATACCTTACCTTGTGTGTATATCGGTAGAACTTGCATGTAGAATGTGTGTTATATTTAATGAAATACAGTATTGTATATGCTACAATTTACAAATTTGTTTATTATGGCCAGCCATTTAATTGGACCATAATGCTCTGGTCCTGTTGTGTCCCAATACACCAGAATCAACTGTGTATATATATATATATATATATATATATATATATATATATATATATATATATATATATAAACTGTATAACTATGTATTAACTGTATATATATATAAGCTACTTACCAACAGCAGCAGCTGTTTTTGATGTTGGTAAGTTAGTACAGTCTCCAATACCAAAAATATTTGAATAAATCTGGTGCTGTAAAGTATTTTTATTGACATTTAGATATCCTGTAGAATCTACAATAGAAGTAGCATTTTGCAATTCTGATGGAGAACTCATAGGTGGTGTAACATGCAGCATTGAATACTGTAACATATAAGATTTTCAAATATTTCTGTTTGAAAAACATAAAAACAAGCAAAACATTTCTGTTTTAAAAACCATGACACTGCAATGATATACAAAATATGTATCCATCTTCTGGCCATACCTACAATCAAGCAGGATAAGGTTAACGCAGAAACAGACAACTGCTTTTCGAACTGATTTCTGATCATGCTTTAGCCAGTAACAAACAATGTAATTTGTTTTTGATGCTACCATCAGCTCATATATAAAGCCTACCCAGTACTTGAAAAGTATAGCACACACCACTACACTTCACAAGTACATACGAATGATTGATGCATTAGCCAAAATATAATACAAATGATATGATCGATGCATATATTATAAATGAAAATTTATAATGTAGAACTAATAAAATTACATCATGTAACAATCACTAATCAGTTGGGTTTGTAAATAAGTAAATATGAAATTAGATAAAGTAATTCTATATATTCTTAGAAGCTATAAAACAGAACACAGTACTTAATGAAATGTGACTCAAGTACTGAAATGAATTGTACCACATTACATATAATCTATGTATAAAAATACATTTCATAAAGAATAGAAATGTTGATGTGATACTAAAAAAATAAACTAATAATATTTATTACATTACATTCTAGAATTTGATAAATTACATTTAAGCGGTTAATAAAAATGGGCAAAGAGAAACATTTAAAAATGATCAAAGTAAGTTGTTTTAACTGGCTTCATAAAAAAATTAATAACAATATCTAATTTTATAAATAGTACATAAATCAAAATGTTAATTTACACATGAACATGCACACACATTTAAGTATGCAATTAGTGACTGAAATTGTCAACAATGATTTGACATAAATGAATTCATGGAAACCTTGAAATAATCTTTACATAACCTTCTCTTAAAATATAGCAAACACTAAAAAAAAAATTATCATCATGACACAGTGGCACACAAACTAAATAAGCACAATGACAAAACAAATATTAGCAATAGGAAAAAATGTTAAAAAATCCATAAACTTTATTAAATTATGACCTATTTTATATGACATATTTATAAGTTAATTATTATTGTTAATATTTTAAGATATATGTAGTACCATTACTTACAGGAACCTCTATGACTTTTTCTGGTTCATCAAGCAATTTAAAAATTGCCTCTTTTTTATCTTTATTGATTTTAACCAGTTCTTGCCTGTAGCTTACATCAATGTCCCTTCTTTTGCACAGTTTAACAAGCTCTTCTGCATAATGTTTCACAGAAAAAATTACAGGTAATGATGTTTTATACATTATATTAGCTTTATTCCTTTTTCCATTCTAAAAAAAAAAAATAAATAAATAAAAGACATTTCTCAGAAAATCATTCATATTTTTACTTAAAAAATTAGTCAGGAATTTAAACAGACTCTGATCTTTCTAATTAATCAATGTAATTTCCAAATATTTCAACAATCAAAAAATAGGTTACTTCAAGTACGAATAACAGGTTAACTAATTAATGTCTCCAGAAGCATGTTGCTATAATTTAACACTACATCTTGTCATCAGATAATATTACAAATCTCAGAATAATTATCAAATTACTTTATAGAGCAGACCTTCTTATAACGATGCTATTTTACACAAAATTTCCCATCAGAAAAGACAGCACTACTATATTTGCTTCCTAGTTGGTTTTATTCACATAGAAGCTTACTTTATCGTAGAACTAAATTTCTCATAATTATTTTGTCACAATAATTTGGAATTTATGGCCACTCTGATGAACTATACATCACTTTTGATTACTCTCTCTCTACATTACTCTGCTAATTCTTACACAGTATAAATGCCCAAGTTTGTATAATTCTATTTAATTCACTTGTTGGGAGATCTATAACTGACAGAAAAGAAAGATGTTGCAAGAACTGAATTCTAATTATGTTTTAATTAATTTAATTACATATACTAGCAATCATCAGAAGATTTTAAATTACCTCAATGCTCCCAATGGTCGTAAGTGAACTGGTAAATTCTCCAAATCTATGCTGATCAAAGGTAGTTTGTGGGGGTCGATTGTACCATTCTTCTTTTTTTTAAAGTGGAACAATCAGTGAAACAGGAAGAAAAGAAGTTATAAAAAATAAAATATTAAACCTTACTCTGCATAGATAATCCTCTGATAAATAACAAGCTTTCTGTGGAGCTCCAGCACATTTTACAGGTGTATTCGGAAATGTAAAAACAGCATTTCCTTCTTTAAATTTCTGCAGCACACTAAATGTTTTTTCTGCATACAGCGGTGAATAATTTGAACAAACTCCACTCTCTGGATCAGTTAATGCTTCTTCTAATCCAGGAATCTGACAAACATTAAAATAGTTATAATATAATTATTTAATTAATAATTATAATTAAATTAGATACCACATCAAAACTAAAAAAATTGGTCCACTTAAGGCTTGTTCTCATTGTAACACAGTGTCAGCGCTCAGGCTTTTAAAATTTAATTTTGGTTACAAAATTCTACATTTTAAGGAAACTAGTTAAATAAATTTTTTTTTCATAGTGTTAATTAGTTATGGTGAAATTATAACTGAAACTCATGCAGTTATACATAATGAAAAAAAAAAAGATTTAAGTAAACTAACCGAAAAATATTGATAATCATTATACTCTCAACAGAGATTGATATGTTGAAAAATGATAATGAAAAACAGAAAAATGATACAATACTAAATAAGGAAATAAGTATACCACACTCCAATAACTTTAAGTAATGACTGAAAATTGTAATTTGCTACTTTTCCAGCAGTTTTACTTAATTAGATGGTTTTTATTTTAAAATGGTTGATTTTGCAACTAGCTACTTCTGCTAGTTGCAAATAATAAAACAAATTTGTAGGTGTATTAAAAAATAACATCATTCAATAATAAAAACATTAAAAGTTTGATAGCTAATAAATAGTGAATGGTTCATAGATCATAAATCAGTAGAAACATCATGCGAATCCACCAGCACAGACCCCTAGTGAGTTTTGGAGAAGATCACTAATTATTCCATACATAGATTCATTAATAATGTCTCTGGAACAGCGTTTTTCTCAGGAGAACTTGTCCGTGTTCTCATCGCTTACGTTGCATCCTTATGTAATGCTTGATATGACGTACGAGGATTTAAAAAAAATACTACAAGTTTTTGTAGTTACTACAATTTGAATTATTTCCTCGGTAAAGCTGAAATTTGGTACAACCAATGGAAAGGAAAAAATGTGCCAAATGCCGAACTGAAGAAGACAGAACTAGCTGCACTAGTTAAAGAACCCAACTGTTCTCTAACCATCCATAAAATGGGTGCTACTTGGCTCACTTACCCAGACCTGCACAACGTGCACTATCAAAAAAATCCTTCAGCACCTTACGCAGGGAAAAAAACTTGGTTACAGTCAACAATGACAGAAAATCGGCTTTTTGGTCTTTGTATGATGAGTGTGTATAAAAAGATGGTTCTAGAAGCTAAAAATAAATATGAAAAAGAAATTTTGTCAAAATTTAGCCAGAACTCTTGTAGGCTAGTGTTGAAATAAGATTTAGATAGTTTCGAATAGCATTGCAACTAATTACTTTTAGTGTTTTCAAGTGGCCAAATAAAACCATTTTTTAACAAAAAAACATTATTTTTGCTCCCTGGTGAAAATCCTGGCTACACCTATGCTGATCGGTAAATAATAAATACAAATAAAAATTATAAGATATATGTGATTAAAGTTCAAACCGATTATTTAAATGCAAGCACATGAAATAATGTTAAGGTAGATACATTAAACATAAAAAATTATAACTAAATAATTCACAATTCGGATGGCGCTATTGACAATTTTTTTGAGCACATATCTGTGTACACATTGAAGTGACCCAGAAACAGGATTTTTTAATTATATTTAAAATAGATTGGTGAGAAAATTTTCGAATGGTTCGGTAATTTATTAAAAACTGCAATGGAAGCGTAATAAAGCCGTTTCTCATAAGCTGAAGTATAGTGTTGACTTATGCAAAAATAGTTCTGTTGTCTGGTTTGATAGGGTTATTGTTTTAGAAATTAATCTAATTTCCTCTGAAGGACTTTTTATTAACATTTATAAACTATCACAACCTATATATACAAAATGTTGTAACAACATATCATTTTACAAAAATGTAAGAAATATTTTAGATATAACTACACAGAAAATTACAAAAAAATTGAGATTGAATACAACTAGTACATATACAATTGAATTTAATAGACATGTTTTCATAATATAATTTTGTTGTTACATTTAGTTGGAGAAGATCACTAATTAAATTAAGCAGAATGGAATAAATTAATTCAAAACAGGAGGTACACACAATCACAGCATAAATTTACATTATACACATACACTTTTATTGAATATCAGTATCATTATTTAATAAAATATCTGCACACACACACACAGGAATTTAGACTAACTGTTTTTTTCACATTAATTTATATTAGAAAGATTTTGTCCTTTTTTTATAATATAATGTAATTATCTTTGAATGGATTATGGTTTTTTAACATTAATCATGATAAAAAAAAGTTCATTTAACTATGGAGCTGTCATTGTAATAATAAAATTTATTTATAGTTATATTATTTAAAGCATTGCAGAAAAATTCCAATTTTTTATCAAAATAATAAATAATCAACATTTAAACGAATACATTATAATATGAAATAAATAAGCTTCAAACTAGCATGTTACTTACTTTAAGAAAAAAATAAATTTAATACTATAAAACTAGAACTCTAAAATCAGGGAAAGCAATTTAAACAATTATTATATAAAATGATTCTATACAATCCATGGATATATATGATGTATCTTGAAGTAAGGCTATGAACTGTTAGATAATTTCTTGGTAGATGGCAGCAGCATTCAGTTTAAAAAAAAAACAAGGGTCCTATTATTCTTTGCCTTATTTTTTGTTGGTGTAGGGGAGATTCAAAGAAAATGTGTAGATTTTCAGTATACCAGATCCAGTAGTTCTCAGTATTGAAATACCCTCCAAGGTGAAACCATGCTTCATCTATGAAAAACATTTGATCTAAAATGCTAATGTTGACTCTAATTAAATTTTTGAACCATTGACAGTAGTGAACCCTTTTAACATAATCAGCATTAGTTAACTCATGGAAAATCTGCATTCAATAGGGATAACATGTTAGCAATATGCTGACTGCAGTGTGGGCTAAACTTAATAAAATGTTCTTTTCTTGGCTTCATCTCCATAAAGATTTATGAAGTGATCTTGTAACTGCCACTTTAATGTCCTGTATGACTAGCATCGTTCTGGTCTAACACCAAACCTGTTTCACAAAATTTTTTAACTAACTTCTGAATAACACTTTTCACTGGTGCTTCCTTTTCAAATTTCTCCCTGAACTTTCGCTGACACTACATGGGATTTCCATCACTTGTGTCTAAATAAGTTTCCATCACAAATACAAGTTCTTCAACAGTTAACTGCATTTTAACAAACAAAACAAACAATTACACAACCTTGTTCAAAAGCCAATGCTCAACACAGCCAGGCAATACTCAAATAGCCAGTCAAACAACATTAAAAAATTATTCCAGTTGTGAATTCTGGTCTAGAATTTTATTTTTTAACACATAAGCTGCTACTTTTACTTCTACTGAGATTTACTAAGAATAGTATGAAATTAATGGGCCTAAAATGATGAGTGAAAAAATGGGTAACATGATGGTGTTGTAAGTTTAATAAAAGCTATACACTTGTTCATGATAAAGAGAGGAGTGGAACCGCTAGTGGGTTTTTTAGTTTCCAGATATTTAACAGTAAACAGAATTATTATGGAAAAAGTAGACTTTAATAACTGTGTGTAATTTTACGCAATTACTGTGTAATTGCAATTCATATAATTGGATGGATATTATAAATGCTGACTAATAAACATAGACTGAAGAATGCCATCTGCAAATACAATTTTGGACTGGAGAGAAAGATTGAGAGTAAGAGAATGAGAAACTTTTCTCTATATCGTAACTGCAAATAAAACATGGATTTCTAATGTCAAGATAGCAATAAAAAAACAGACCATGAAGAGGAGAAAAGGAAGTTGAACGTCAGTAGTGCTGTACCGGTTAAAATCTGACACTGGATTTCAATCAAAAGTGTTTGATCATAATACAAAAGAACTTAGAACTTAACAGAACTTGATTCAACAGAACTTAGAAATCAAGCGACTAAAAATTGAAATAGTAATATCATGCATTAATAGTAGTAGCATGCACTGGTATGTATTAAAATGGTAATAAATATTTTTATCAAAGTTGCTTTCATATGACTAACCGTTACTTCTTATATGACTGATATAATGTATATGATTCATTCACAATGTATAACATTTAAAATTGTATATAGTTTCCTGAAAAATAAAATTTCATTATTTTATTAATGAATTAATAAAACTACATTAGTCATAAAATTCAACACAAGAAAATATTTATTCTTTACAAAAGATCCTAATCAATCGACTTAACTTTTTATTTTAATAATGCTATTAAAATACTTTACAATAGTAACAATAAAAATAATTTTATATCTGTCATACCTACATTAAACATAATAGTAACTAATAAATTAGAGCAGCAACAAAAAATTATACTAGAAAAGATGTACAATCTTATATTCTTATTTGATTTTGCATTATTATTAACATAATTTTTATAATCGATTAATTCACTGCATAATTTCAAGCATGAGAATTCAATAGAGAAACTTTTATAGCACATGAAGAAAATAGCACCTGACCAAGATTTGAATTCTGGGAACTTTCCAAATTAAAGGAGTTACTTCCATTCTGTCTAAAGATTGAAAGTGATTTAATATTAATTATTTTAATTACCCTAAAATATTTGATTATAATCGTAACACAACTTTAAAAAACATTCTATATACTAGTTCCTTATCATCTAATCTATTAATTAAATATTATGAACTCAGTTTAAGGTGTAAGCATCAAGAGCTTTTTTACTTTTTTGCTTTACTATTCTTTTTGTTGAAGAATATGTTTTTGGATTTTTACTCCACTGTTTGTTCTTTTTCATCATCTCGATGTTGATTTTTTTCTTCTTTTGATTACCAACATTAAAAGTTATCAAATATATAGTGGAAAAAACTTTTCATTGTAGTTATAATTATGTTGGTAGACCAATAACTATTATCTTATTGATTTTTTATAATTTGCTAGTAAAATCAACTAATCCTTTCTCCAGTAGTTTATGTATAGTAGTGATCTTTCTGGTAATCTATTTATTAATCATAAAGTTGTATTTGTTTTTTTTTTGTATGAAGTTGAGAATATTTTCAAGATGATCTATCTTATACAATCTTTTTCTAGTACTTCTATATTATTTTCTATAACGGTTATTTATGTTAATATTTTCTAAAATATTTAATTAGATCGGAAGATTTTGTATTTTTGTATGATCTTCTGCATATCTTAATTTACATGATCAAATAATTTTTTCTATATAAAATTACAATGATCGCACTTTATTTTGTTTACACCATCCCTAATACATTTATCAGTGTATTTACTGTTCGTTTTTAATTATTTTATTATGTGGTTATTAGATCTATATACAACAGTATATTATTTTCTACAAAATATTTTTAATAAGTTTTTGTTATTTTTTTGTTTTTATGTATTTGCTATCTTCTTATTCAGGGTTTTAATATTGTTTATTAAATTCTATGAATTGATTGTTGTGACTATTCTGATAGCTACACAATTTAACTGATTTTATGTTTTTCTTTTTGTCCTTAATGATGTGTGAACTAATGGCAGTATTCTACTAAGTATCAATTTTTGTGATTGTGAATGCTGTGAAACTTTATAAACATTTGTACCATTACTTGTATGTTTTCTATGTAAGCCGATTGGTTGTGATTTTTTTATTTCATTGATATTTAAATCTAGGAAACTAATTGATATATTAATGCTTTCTTCATATGTAAATTTTACTTATTTATTTTATTAATCCATTTAATATTATTAAATGTTCATTACCTACTACATGATTATAAACTACTAGTATAATTCTCATACCGATAACATAAGATATTAGAATTAAGAATTCTTTTTTAGTGGATGTAATTGATGTAAATAATGTTCAATTTTTGGCTTTGATATCAACAATTTACTCACCTACTGCCAGCATGTTTCAACTATTATACATAAACCTACAAAAAGCCTACAGTTTACTATTAAATTTAAATTAAATAAATTAACAAAAAATTTTCCAAAGTATGTTTGAAGAATAAAATTTAGTACCATTTCCATGTGTTATCTGTTTTCAGTATTTCTATTCCTCAAGAAAAACACATAAATATTTTTCATACTACTGCGCCATAGCAAACATTTAAGAATAAAGACTATACTTTAAATTATCGTACTCACAGAATTTTAGATTCTGAAAATTTACTGTTGTAAGCTGGGAAATGATTTTATAATCATGTTCCTAACTTGAAATCTGAACCAGTTTACAAAATATTTAAAAAGAATTGTCAAAAACATATGATGGTCAATTCTATTCAGTTTTGGAATTATTTGCCAAGGAAACCTCATAATTTGAATTTACAACTTGATTTATGTTTATTTGATAACAAATAAACCATATACATTTAAAAGGGTCAATTTCACATGAAAGCAAAAACAATTAAAACTTTCGGTCCATTTAGCTTAAAAATATATAAATTTATGGGTTAAAACATTGTCTCACGAAACCGTGTAGCAGATATAGATATAAGTAGAACGGAAATAGGCGTCAAAATCCAAGACGGCGAACTGTTCGCCATCTTGGAATGACATCACATATTCAAGATGGCGGTGGTTGGCCATCATGGATTGTGACGACACTGACGCCGTAGCCTGTCAGTGGTACCAACTTTTTTTGTCAGTGTCGTCAACCTGGTTATTTATAAGTACAGAGTGATTCAAAGAAACGGGAAATTTTAAAAATAAAATAACGTTAACGAAAAATTTTGTTTAGAAAATGAATTTTATTTCATGTAATTGTACAAATGTTGCCATTTTAGGATACATACATTTTAGTTTATTTTTTAAAGATGACATCTTGCAGGTTACCTCCTTTTCTACGTCAACACTCACGAAGTCTCTTCGTTAAATTGTTCATGGTTTGACGTAACATCTCAACTGAAATTTCCGCAATTGCTTCTCGGAAATTTGCCTTCAGTTCTTCCGTTGTAGCAGGTCTTCTGTGGAACACTTTGCTTTTAAGGTGACCCCACAAAATGTAATCGCAAGCTGAGAGATCAGGCGATTTGGGAGGCCATCTAATGTCACCATTTCGTGAAATGAAACGTTGTCCAAACAAACGGCGTACAACTGCCATCGATATTCGTGCAGTATGTGACGTTGCTCCGTCTTGTTGAAACCAGGCTGTGTTAAGAATCGGTGGAAATCTCTTTTGTTGTTCCACAACAAAGGTTTCAAGCACGGCTACGTAACGAGCCGACGTCACTGTAATCGCAAGACCGTTGTCATCCTCAAAAAAATAAGGGTCTATAACACCGTAAGATGACATAGCACACCACACTGTCACTTTCTGGCTGTGCAACGGACGCTGGTGTAGCTGCGTAGGATCTTCTTGTGCCCAGTATCTGAAATTTTCCTTGTTAAAAAATCCACTGAGGTAGAAATGCGCTTCGTCTGACATCCACAGTTTGTGAACAAACTCTTCGTTATCATTTATCTTCTGAAGCATTACATTACAGAATTGTGCTCGCCCAACTGCGTCGTTCGGTTTCAGTTCCTGGACGATCTGCAACTTGCATGGATGGAATTGCAAGTCCTTCACTAACAATCTTCGAACACTTGAACTATGCAATTGTAAAGATGCTGAGAGACGACGGATTGACCGATGTAGACTTCGTGTGACACCATCTTGTAAAGCTTGAACATTCTGTGGTGTTCGGACGGTTCGCTCACGGCCTGGAGGTTTCTTTTTCATTGCCGAATGAGGTTCCTGAAAATGAGATATGCATGTTTTAATTGCATGTGCTGATGGAACACGGTCGTGCCGTCCGAGATTAAAATGACGGCAAAATTTTCTACGCGCTCCCTCCACACTGTCATTGTTTTTGTAAAACGCTTTGATAGCAAATGCACGTTGCGCACCACTCCAAGGATCCATGACAACTAAATAGCAGGTTAGGTTAGAGAGGCTGGCGCCACTTATACAGTGGTACCAATCTCCCACGGCTACTAACACAACTTTCAAAATTTCCCGTTTCTTTGAATCACCTTTATTAAATTATTGAAATAATATTTCTAAGGTTGGTAGCAAGTAGTAGGGAAACGAGGATACTAGCGTCAAAATCCAAGAGGGCGGCATCTTGGAATCAAATATGGCGATGCCCGCCATCTTGGAATTGTCCTTTTTCCTGTGAGAATTTCCATTTTCCCTTCCCATGGGAATTTCTCCTTTCCCGTTTTTTTCTGTATTCAGTGAAAAGTGATGTATATAAGTTGTGAAAAATGAAATATATTATCTGTGTGTATGTGTGAATAAAAGGTTAGACGTACCTCGAGGATGATCCTGATCCTGATCGTCGTGGCCGTTAAACCGGGAGTCGTCACCCACTACTCCAGCACCAAGAGGCGACGGCGGCTGCGTGAGTATTCGCGTGTGTGCGTTGACGTAGCGGCTCGGGTTGTTGACAGTGCGAGGTGTGGCGTGCGACTGATGAACAGCTATCGTGTAATTCCAAGCAACGACTACTATCGTTTAATTCTAAGAAACGACCACGCATTCTCAGCACGTTTAATAGCGTAAGTAACCTGAAATGGCATATCATGTTACAAAGTGTAATTTTAAGAAACGACTTCTATCGTGTAATTCTAAGAAACGACCACGCATTCTCAGCACTTAATAGCGTAAGTAACCAAAAACGGGCTATTGTTTTATATTGTCTTCCCCGAAACAAAAAAAAACAAACTGATTTATAAACTCTTTCCTCACCATTTGTCACATAACCTGATAGTAGATAAATCTATTACCAGATCATGTAACGGTCCTTGGAACCACTACATATAGCAAATGTAAAAATTATCATTTTAAATAAAACAATAGTTCGTACACATTGCTGTATGGGGGTGTAAAGTGTTTTTTGTTTTGTGTATTATAAATTGAATGTGTGTATCGTCTTCTTTTGAATTAAATACCTATTCAAAACGACACTGTAGGTATTTCCTACAATCCCCTTGAATATTAATTTTGTCTTGTTTGCCACCAGCTGATCAATCTCATCGTTGTCTAGACGATTGGCGAACCGCTTTGTTAGAAAAACTCTACGTTGTTCATCATCACCCTCACGCTAAAGGGTGCACATAATACAAGCACCGTATTTAGTAGTCCATCGATTCATCGATACAATGTCGTATTTCTTCTCGATAATTAATTCACCAACACTTGTGACCTGAGTTAGGTGACTTGGTGAGGTCTTTGCTAAATTAATCTTCTGAATAAATGTTTGCGACATATTGGCGTAGATGGTGATGACAACAATAACGATGACAATGATGTGTAGTATGCATTCAAGTCAAGCGACAGTAACGGAATGAAGAAAGAAACTAAGACGTACACCCTCCATTCATACAAGGCCTTCGTAACCCACCTACAACGCCTATGCATCCAATTGATCTTGAACATGTTTGAACAGGAAAAGTACCACACACAAACAACGTCTATCTATAGTTTGACCTTGACGTCACGATTAATAGGAACACAACCGTCTAAAGTGCCATACCCAAACCGTCGTTGAAGCCACGTGCCTGGTGTCAGTTACGAGTAACCTTGAACAGTGTTTATCGTGTAATTCTAAGAAACGACCATGCATTCTCTCACCAGTTTAATAGCGTAAGTAACCTGAAACGGCATATCATGTTACACAAAGTGTTTATCGTGTAATTCTAAGAAACGACCACGCATTCTCAGCACTTTTAATAGCGTAACCGGAAACAGTATATCATGTTACAAAGTGTTTATCATGTAATTCTTAGAAGCGACCATGCATTCTCAGCAGTTTAATAGCGTGAGTAACCTGAAACGCATATCATGTTACAAAGTGAATCAAATAACACAATGTCTTATAAACTTAATTTTAAATCTTCAGTGACACCACCATTACCACCGTTGTCGGCTTGGTCATTTGGTTACACCGTAATAGGTTAGCTTCATCGAATGACGTCGTACAACGGTCATTTCGACTTCGGTAAATTTGTTTGTATAGCTCCTTGGTAATAATAGCTGAAAACAATACGATTCGTTGTCAGAATAAGAATCGGTGTCGTATAAGATGACACAAATGCGAAACTCACCGTATGATGTATATATCTTTCTCATATCCAATAATACAGTCAATACCGATATGAATATCGGTCAACCTCTTCAATGGTAACCGTTTGAGGAAAGTTTTAATCGTTAATAAACGATAAGGCATCCATCATCACACTGGCAGAGCTCACGCACGAATGATCGACTGCAGTGTATATACTTGTCATCTACCTTTCCTTACCACCACCACTCGTTTCGGTAAATGTTTTAGAAAATAACGGGTACAGTTCGTTTTCATCGATAACTCGGCAAGCTAATGACGACGATGTTGGGTTTTCCCATAGTAATTCAAATTTGATTTTTGTAACAGCGCTTTAACTTTCATCATGTGTCCAATAACCAATTCGCAGGAGCACAGGTATTCGGGTAACCTTCGACCGCAATAGTCGAATTTATAACACTCGTTTGCAAGACCGACATACTTGTCATCATCAGAGTTCGACAAGCATCATAAAAATATGTTTACATATGTATCGTGTAACCGATTTCAATTCGTTAACCAATACGGTAAACATCTTCCCGATAATCATTACTATAAATCCGATAACCTTTTGCACAGAATCAATACGTCTTTGTAACCGTCCAATTTGGGATTCGTCTTTGCGATTCTATCGTCTACCTTGTTTAACCTTTTATCCAAAAACTTACGGACATCACACTCGTTCACAACAATCTAATCGATGGTGCCCGATACCTCGCATTCAATATCCTCCACATTAGTCCTGTATGGTAAACCTAATAGTAATGTATTTGGTAAAGTATCGGTCACCGTGACTGTTGATGTCAGGAACAGTACGTCAATATTCTTTGAGTTAGGTCCGCCTGGTAGGAAAGACACCAACCACGTGGACACTTCCGTCATCTCGCCTTGAATGAAGGTCTGTTGCATAACCTATTCCCACTACCACCACAACCAATACGACGTCTATACATACCATCAATAGTATCTATCTTCAAACTATCGAGATATTCTTGCAACCGACTGTGAATTTCATCATAGGTCGCGTTATACATGAACACCACTCTATAGTGGTGACGATCTAAATCTAAATCAATAGTCGTACTCAAAGCGTGTGGGAACGCCGCATTTACAATTTTAATCAGATGTCGCAACGTCCTTACACGACGATAGGAGAAATAACGAACTAACCGCACCGATGCGGCTATATCAACATCGATCTTGAAACTGTACCTATTTACCAGTTGCATTTCCACACTACCCTGGAGGTAGCAACCGCGGCGAGTAAAGAATTTTTTTTACATGAGTGAAATCTCTCCCCTATAGGCTTACTATAAAACACTCAAACTGGTTTTTACATGGGTTTTTCTATTTTATACTTTTTTGTTTTACCTTTTTTCTTGCGAATGATTTTGTGATCCACAAGGCAAGCATAAATAATATTCCCGGCAACAATTGGAAGGCTACAATTATAATATAGACCTCCAACCAAAGATGCAGATTCGTCAGCAGACAGCTCTACAGCGGTAGCCCTCTTCGAGGTACGATAGACTAATGACAGCGGGATGTTTTCATTGATGCAATTCCTACATTGTGGTAAATTGTGCATGTTAATCGGTTCGTTGCACCAACAACATCTTATTCACAAATCCTTGAAGGAATTGTAAAAACCGTTTTTGGCCAATTCTTTGTTGTTTACGTTTGTATTTTCAAACGATCCGCTTCTCTGACCAGATCCAACGGCTTTTTACACAATTTCAACCACGCCATGTAGAAACATCCGGTTGTAAAGCACATTTTCCGCTTGGATGTAGTTTATAGTACGGACAGGTTACGATGTAATTCGAATTCAGCTTTGGTGCGTCCTCTTGTATCATTCGAACATCGTTATGATATCGACGCAAAAATTCAGATTTCTCCAACCCCTTTGTGTATATTGTAGAAAACTGTGAACAAAGTTTCTTCATATCATCGCTGTATACAATGTCACCGTACTCCCAATCTATAAAGCATAAATAATATTCCCGGCAACAATTGGAAGGCTACAATTATAATATAGACCTCCAACCAAAGATGCAGATTCGTCAGCAGACAGCTCTACAGCGGTAGCCCTCTTCGAGGTACGATAGACTAATGACAGCGGGATGTTTTCATTGATGCAATTCCTACATTGTGGTAAATTGTGCATGTTAATCGGTTCGTTGCACCAACAACATCTTATTCACAAATCCTTGAAGGAATTGTAAAAACCGTTTTTGGCCAATTCTTTGTTGTTTACGTTTGTATTTTCAAACGATCCGCTTCTCTGACCAGATCCAACGGCTTTTTACACAATTTCAACCACGCCATGTAGAAACATCCGGTTGTAAAGCACATTTTCCGCTTGGATGTAGTTTATAGTACGGACAGGTTACGATGTAATTCGAATTCAGCTTTGGTGCGTCCTCTTGTATCATTCGAACATCGTTATGATATCGACGCAAAAATTCAGATTTCTCCAACCCCTTTGTGTATATTGTAGAAAACTGTGAACAAAGTTTCTTCATATCATCGCTGTATACAATGTCACCGTACTCCCAATCTATAAAGCATAAATAATATTCCCGGCAACAATTGGAAGGCTACAATTATAATATAGACCTCCAACCAAAGATGCAGATTCGTCAGCAGACAGCTCTACAGCGGTAGCCCTCTTCGAGGTACGATAGACTAATGACAGCGGGATGTTTTCATTGATGCAATTCCTACATTGTGGTAAATTGTGCATGTTAATCGGTTCGTTGCACCAACAACATCTTATTCACAAATCCTTGAAGGAATTGTAAAAACCGTTTTTGGCCAATTCTTTGTTGTTTACGTTTGTATTTTCAAACGATCCGCTTCTCTGACCAGATCCAACGGCTTTTTACACAATTTCAACCACGCCATGTAGAAACATCCGGTTGTAAAGCACATTTTCCGCTTGGATGTAGTTTATAGTACGGACAGGTTACGATGTAATTCGAATTCAGCTTTGGTGCGTCCTCTTGTATCATTCGAACATCGTTATGATATCGACGCAAAAATTCAGATTTCTCCAACCCCTTTGTGTATATTGTAGAAAACTGTGAACAAAGTTTCTTCATATCATCGCTGTATACAATGTCACCGTACTCCCAATCTATTTTGTGATAGTTTCTTTTTAACCAAGCGGCCATCCGCCTGTATTTCGATTTCAATTTAGCACGCGAATACGGTGAATGAAAATGTATTATCATGTAGCATCCGCTGACACTGACAACAGCGAGTTCTTTAACTATAAACTCACCTCGGCTGCTGAGGAAGCCGCGATACTCGATAACTCCTTCTATGACCGTTGCTCAACTGCGAAAGCGAGGTCAAAGATAACTTTCTTAGTCCCCTTTATTATATCATCGTAGACGTGGTGGGGTAACCCCCTCCACCTTTTCTTCTACAAATCCATCATCATCATAATTATGTACATGTAACGTTATGTTAGGTAATGAGATATTGGTATTAGTAGCGTTTACTATTTGTAACACTGCTACCGTCGCTGAAGGTAATGATGATGATGTAACATTGACTACTGTTTTGTCAATATTATCTTTTAACGTTAGGTTAGGTAATGATAAACTCGTATTAGCGACGTTAACCATTGCTTTTTCTGAAGGTAACGATGCTGTGATGTTGCTAACATTGTCAGCAACTTATTTTTTGATAATGATGCTGTCGATAACTCCTTCCATGATGGTTGCTCAACTGCGCATGCGAGGTCAAAGATAACTTCCTTAGTCCCCTTACTTATATCACCGTAGACGTGGTGGGGGTAACCCCTCCCTTTTCTTCTACAAATCCATCATAGTCATCGTCATCATTATGTACATGTAACGTTATGTTAACATAGTAACATCAGTCATCATGTAAATTTAACGTTATGTTATAGTTACATGTAACGTTATGTAAACATAGTAACATTCACTTGTGATTGACGTTGATTGGTCGGTGTCAGTCTGTATACACAGACAGTTGGTACTGCGTCACTAGTTCTACTGGTAGCCGCTAGGAGCGCTAGTGTCGCCAGCCCAACCTTAGGCGATGTTCGCCGCTGTCAACGCACGCAGGAGAACACATGCAGCAGCCGCCATCGCCTCCTGGTGCATGAACGTCAGGGTGCTGGATTAGCGGGTGACGCCTCCCGGTGCAATGGCCACGACGACCAGGATCATCCTCAAGGGACGTCCATACTTACTTAATGGTGGTTGCAGCAGTAACGGTCTACGTAATGCGCATGCGCGGCCCCTTTAAACTCGGCCTGGATAGTATTTATTCCTCTAATTATTTTTCCGATCCGTAAAATTAAAAAAAAAAATTTTTTTAGTGCTACCATTTATTTATTGCAAATAAATTTGTAAGATAATTCTATTATATATAAATGTGCTTTTCATACAATCATTTAAACAAACTCGAGGTTTTCATTTCTTATTCGATTAAGTAAAATTAAAAAAAGAGTATAAACTATAAATCTTTCTTCTGTTACAATGATACATGTTATATATATGTGACGTTTATATTAGATGTGGAGGCGTTAAGAAACTTTTTTTGCTTAACAGATATCAATTGTTGCAAACTTTGTGTTGCATCATTTATATTTCATTCCTGGGTGTAAATTTACTGCTTTATTTGTAATACTACAAAGTAACAGTATAGTGTGTGTGTGTTTTGCGTGACGCCACTGTCGATCGTAGGAATCTTTTAACACACACAGACCTAGATATTTTATTTTTTTTTTTATATACAGGCATCCTATAAACAATGTCTTAATGCTGAATGAATGTTTACGCGATATATTAGTGGAAGTTTACGAACACGAACACACACACACACACACACAGAGAGAGAGAGAGAGAGAGAGAGAGAGAGAGAGAGAGAGAGATAGAAAGAGAGTTTTTCATTACGATAATTTAGCACATTCCTATGTTTGTGATTAGTGTTATGTTTTAATTTACATGTAGGCTTGTGTCTGCAGCGGTGGTGGTAGCAGCAGTAGGTCTACGTGTTGCGCATGCGCTGCCGCTTTGAATCCGGCTCTATGATAGGTCGGTAGGGTGTGACGCTTTCGCGCCTACCACTGTAACGTACGTTTAAAATAGAACGTTCAACCTTAGGCCTTGTTCGTCAGCTGTTCATCAGTCGCACGCCACACCTCGCACTGTCAACAACCCGCGCCGTTACGTCAACGCACACCCGCAGCCGCTGTCGCCTCCTGGTGCACTAGCCACGTCCGGGTGCTGCAGTAGTGAGTGACGCCTCTCAGTGCAACAGCCACGACGACCAGGATCATCCTCGAGGTACGTCTTAATTTTTATTCACACATATACACACACAGATAATATATTTCATTTATCACAACTTATATAAAACACTTTTCATTAAATACAGAAAAATAACGGGTAAAGGGAAATTCCAACGGGGAAAAGGGAAATTCTCATAGGAAAAGGGAAATTCCAAGATGGAGGGCGTCGCCATATTGGATTTTGACGCTAGTATCCCCATTTCTCTACTACTTTCTACCAACCTTAGAAATATTATTTCAATAATTTAATACATATAAATAACCAGGTTGACAACACTGACAGAAAAGAAGTTGGTACCACTGACAGGCTACGGGGTCACTGACACACTCCAAAATGGCCGACCACCGCTTGAATTCGTGACGTCATTACAAAATGGCGGACTGCCCCCCATCTTGGATTTTGACGCCGTATGCCCATTTCCGTACCAATAATATGAATTCGGCATGTATGGTAATATCGCAGTAGTTGAGGTCGATTCATTCTGTCACTCTCATCTGCAAGTCCCATTATTGGTTTATGCGTATATTAATTTACTGTAAGCTATCAATTGTCTCACATTGGAATGCCAATTATAAGTAATTAAAGATTTTGTTGAGTCTGTTATTGACGCTAACAATAACATCATTTGTAATGTTTCACACTATTATTCGGTTCTGTGAAAGAAAGTATTTAAGTCTGTGTTATAATGTTACTCCATACAGTACGATACAGTTTTATAGTTAATTTTTATAAGTTTTATTTAGTGTAATGTTCATTCTTTTTAATTTACACTATGTTTTTGTGCCAAGCAGATTTTAACAATGAGTGATTCTGTCATGAAAGATAAACTGGAAAAACCCTTAAGTAGCTCCAAAAACAAAAACTTAATCAGCAACATACATATTACGTTAAAAAAAAAGTATCCCTGAAACCGCATCAGAGACATTCCTCAGAAAGCAAACAGTGCAACAACTATTAGCGAAATAACAATTTTTAATATAATACGGAAACATAAAATCGATGGTAAACATGTTAGCCCTCATGAGACTGGAACGCATGTGAAAATGATTGAAAAGTTGGACAGTTTTACTAAATATGCTATCAAAAAAAAAGAAGAAGTTCATTCATTTTAATTCAATAACAAGTTTACTAACGTGAATAAAATATTAAATGCTGTGAATACTGATTCTGAACTGTTGAATTTTTCTAGAAGTACTTCATGTTTTAAAATAAATGAATTTTCGTTTCACGTCCAGAAAAAATAATTCCTTATTGACTGGTGCAAAAATATTATTTCACGGCGTAGGGAATATTTAAGAGAAATTACTTATAATAAAAGGATTAATTACCTTCTTCGTGAAATAAGTGAGAGGTTCCTCAACCGGGGTGAAAACCCTGGCCGGTTAAGGTAAATTATTAATAGTAACACATGTAGAAAGTGAAAATTGGTTTTTGAATGGTGCTTCAAAAACCAACTGGGTATTTGAAATCCAGATCTTCCCAAGAGTATCACAAGGAAATGAATGGTGACAGTTTTATGCAGCGGTTTAAAATAAATTATCTAAATTGTTGCTGAAGGATTTGTCATAGTAATGGATAATGCGCCTTACCATTGCCTGAAAACTGAAAAAATTTCAAACAATTCAACTTGAAAATCAGAAATTTCCAAATGGTTACAATCAAAGAAAATCGCATATCATTTACACCGAAGACATGTTAAAAGTAGAACTATAAGATTAGTAAAATCAGTTATACAGAAATATATTCATTATGAAGTAGATGAAATAGCAAAATTAAAAAATTGTTCGTGTTGTGTGTTCGTCTATACCAGTGATTCTTAACCGGGGGTGCCCGCACCCCTGGGGGTGCGGGAGAAGCCTCTAACAATATACATATATTATTTTTGCGATATTTGAATTTTCGATGACATCAACCAATTGTTTTTTGTTTAAAAACGTTTAGGTAGATTTGGCTGCGTCCGCTTCCACTCCCTTACTCACTAGCCGAGTCTATTATTGTTTCTGCGTCATCGCCAGTTTGTTGAAAAACCTCTTGAGACGGACACGTGTACGCATTTAAACATCCGATTATTTAAATTACTTACCTATTTAATACATTCGTATTGATCAGTGATTTAAGCCCAAATAGGATACATCGATAATACAAATGCAAGTATTTTTCTCACTAATTTAAAATAATACACCCGAGCCTCGTATAACACGGTTATATGGTTCCACCAAAATGTCGTGTAATACAAATCCGTATTATACAAGGTTATAATAAAAACATTACACCCGCGTTAACAGAATAATATTTTATATAACTATTTAAATACAGATAAGAAAATATTTCTAGTGCCAAGACATCTGGACAAGCTGTCCTGGATTTTTATTAAATGTTTTTATTTTCGATTCTTGGTAAATGACGTTTAAACCCTGTTTTGGTAAATCCAAAAAAAATCTGCAAAACAATTTTTTTTTGCCAAAGGATTAAATAAATAAAGTTAGTTTCGTAATTTCTTTCAGTAAACGGATAAAATTACACATATGACATTATTGTATATGTAAATAACTATGTGTTTTTCGTTTTAGTGAAATTTGCAAAAAAATCAGCGTTTTTAACCGTTTATCGTAGCAAATTACATCCTCTATAAAGGTTGTAATTAACATTATTATAAAAATCTGTGCCGTTACGAAGTTATAAAGGAAATTCAAAAAAATTGAACTTTAACCCTTAATAAAAAGTAACGCACTTGCTAAATTGATAAGTCTTGAAATGCTCAGTGAGATTGGTCATGACACATTCCATGGACGAACAAATCAAACATATTGATTATATTATTAAATTTTTTTTTTTTGAAACTGTGTTATATAAAGCGTGTTGTACAAAACATATGCCACAATTTATTCATCCGTGTTATATAAAACCGTGTTATACGAGGTTTGGGTGTATTTTTGTTATTTTTTATACGTTATTTCTAAATAATTTAATTGATTATAGTGAACCCTGCTATGTCAAAAAAAAAAACGCCAATGGAACGACAAGTATGTCGCTTATGGATTCACTTGTACAACAGAAAAAGATGGTACGCAACGACCTCAATGCATCTTATGTTCCAAGATATTTTCAAACAGCAATCTCAAACCGTCAAAGTTATTAGAGCATTTCAACAATCTGCACGGTGGTGAAGGTGCAGGTCATAGCATGAACAGCTTGAAGTCAAAAAAGGCTCGATTTGATACCGGTGGTACTATCTTAAAATTATGCCAGCCAGCAATTCAAAAGCCCCTGATAGTTGCGTCATATCAAGCGGCATATTTGTGTGCAAAGAAAAAAAACCCCACACGATCGCTGAGGAATTAATAAAACCTTGTGCATTAATAATAGCTGAAACTGTATTGGATTCTGAAGCGTATAAAAAAATTCAGCAGATTCCGTTATCGAACGATATAATTCGATCACGAATTCAAGATCTCAGTAAAGATATTTTACTAGAAATAATAGGGACATAAGTAAGCGTACAACTGGATGAGTCGACCGATGTTGATAATTGCAGCCGGCTCTTGGTATTTGTGCGATACATAAAAGAAAGAGAAATGATAGAAGATTTTCTATTCTGTGAGCCACTGGAGTTGACTTCGAGAGGAATTGATGTTTTCAATCACATCAAAGATTTTTTTTTCAAAATATCAACTACCGATGAATGCGATTGGTTCAATATGCACTGATGGGGCCCCAGCAATGTTAGACAAAAATTCTGGATTTTTTTAACACGTTAAAATTGAATTACCGCATGTTACAATAACGCATTGCATGTTGCATCGTCAGCTTTACCAGAAAGTTTAAAAAAACACCTTAATACTGCAATAAATGTAGTAAAATATATCCGTGGACGAGCGCTTAAACATTGCATTTTTCGTGCCTTTTGTGAAAAAATCGGTGCTGCGCATACCGTGCTTTTATATCACACTGAAATTCGATGGCTCTCTAAGGGCCGCATGCTAAACAGGGTTTTTGAATTGCATGAAGAAATTATTTAGTTGCTGACTAGTCAAAACTGTGATTTAGTAAAATCATTTTGAGAGTAAGGATGCAATTCTGAAACTAGCCTACTTAGCAGATATATTTAGCCGTTTGAATGATTTGAACATATCGATCCAAGGATTTGATAAAAATATAATAAAAGCTAGTGAAAATTTACGTTCATTTATTGGAAAATTAAAAATTTGGATACGTCGAGTTGAAAATGGAAATTTTGCAAACTTTCCTCTGCTTGATTCAATTGTTGTAGAAAATGAGAAACATACAATTATACCGACATTGCAATACATTTGAAACAATTGAGCGACATTCAATGGATATTTTTCTACTTGAAATATTACCAAAACTCAAAGATGGATACTGGATCCATTTTTATATAACCTAAATTTGATGGATGATAGCGATTTAAAAAAAGACGATCTAATTGAAATGCGAGAAAATAGCCACATACATGTAATTCGAAAAATTTGAATCGCAACAATTTTGATGCATACAATTACAAATTTACCCACGGTTGGTGAAAGAAGCATTACAGTTACTACTAGCATTTGCCACCACCTACCTGTGTGAAACGGGATTTTCATCACTTCTTCACATCAAATCTAAAGCGAGAAATCGCTTAAATGCAAGTGATGACTTAAGTGTGGCTCTTTCAAAAAAAGAGCCTCGTTTTAGAAGCATTATTTCGGATAAACAACAACAGTTTAGTCATTAAGAAAAATAATATTGTTATAAAAAATTTACATTTAAAAAAAAAATAAACAATAAATTTCACAAAAAAACGTGTTTTTCTAAACCTGAAAATAGAAATGTATTTTTCAATGGGGTGCGGAGACCTTTTTTCAGATTCAAAGGGGTGTATTAGCTCACTTAAAAGGTTAAGAAACACTGCTCTAGACCATTGCAATTTTAACCTGACAGAATTGATATGGGCACAAGTCAAAGGTTACATTGGGAATAATAACACAACATTTAAGCGATGTAAAAAATTTAGTGACAGAAAGTGTTAATTGAATAGATGCAATGCTTGGAAAAGTTGTATTCAACATGTAATTACAGAAAAAAAAGGCACGGGAAGCGGACAGTTTGTGTGAAGATATTATGATAAATTATATTGTGATAAATTTGGGAAACGATGACAACAGTTAAACAAACAGCAGCTTATAGGGTATTGAAGGAATACAGTGAGGTAACAAATACTTTTTTTTTGTTTTACTGATGAAATTTTAATATAGTGGTAACATAGTTTCTTAAAATTTTTGATACTTATGCTTATTTAAAGCGTAAGTACCATAAATTAGCTAGTATTAAGGTATTTAGCTTTATTTAAAAACAAAGTAGTCAATTGGATTTCGGTGGAAAATGGGCAGATATAAAGTTTAACATAGATTCAAAACAGTCTCTTTATTAATTTTAATAAAGGGTTATTTATTTATTTTATAAATATATAACCAAACAACCTACGCTCGCTAACCTTGACTAATTAACAGGAGTGTTTTGATTATTTAAATAATAAATGATTGCCATAATTACTGAATTTATTAAATAAATAATCAAAAAATTACGGTGTTAATTAGTCAAGGTTAGTGAGCGAAACGAGCGTAGTTTAAGTTTGGTTAAATTATATTTATAAAATAAATAAATATAAATAACGATTAAAATTAAAGAGACTGTTTTGAATCTATGTTAAACTCTATATCAGCCCATTTTCCACCGAAATCCGATTGACTACTTTGTTTTTAAATAAAGCTGTAGCTGCGGTGGCGTTAATACGTACCAAATTTTTATTTTTAAGGTAAATTATCATTTTATTACAATTTTTTAGTTTTAAATTAAAAATAATCTTTACTTCATTAAAAGTAAAAATTATAAAAAGTAAAAATTATGTTTATATTAAGTTTTATTTTACTTATTTTTATAAGTAGAGAAGTGTTTTTTTCTCGGATGGATTGTGCTAAATTAAATTAAAATCATTATATTGTTATGTTTTGGTTTGCCGTATGATTTCATAAGACAAGGTTTACAAATATTTATGTATATAAACAAGAAAACATTTTTTGTTCAATACATAAGCCAAAGAGGTATATTAACATTGAAAAAAGAAAAGCCATTATAAAAGTGTAATACAAAGTATTATTGGGTAAACTAAGCAATGAATAAAACAAAAATGACTACTTTTGATAAAATTTCACTTTTTCATCAATGACCAGCATTGTCATGATAAAAAAAAATAAGTTCAAACATTCCTTATAAATGTTTTATATATAATATATATGCACACGAATATATTTTTGTATATAAAACTGTTAAACAGTTAATTTTTTCTTAAATTATAAGTTTTAATATTTATTACAGTAGGGAATTCGATAAAACAAGAGCTTAATACATTAAAATTTTCAAACATTGATCACAACAATTTTCTTTCATTACAACAAATAGTATAGAAGAAAGTACAAAAATGAAAATAAAAGGTTGTTCAAAAGAGTGGGGAAGTAGTAAAGTATACTAATTTTTCAATCGTAAATAAAATCAGTTATTTATGTTTTGAAACATTTCAACAGTGAGGGATGGTGCTCCTTTCTTTCCTTTTCCTTTCTTTTTCCTGTTTAGCCTCCGGTAACTACCGTTTAGATAATACTTCAGAGGATGAATGAGGATAATATGTATGAGTGTAGTCTTGTACATTCTCAATTCAACCGTTCCTGAGATGTGTGGTTAATTGAAACCAAACCACCAAAGAACACCGGTATCCACGATCTAGCATTCAAATCCACGTAAAAATAACTGGCTTTACTAGGACTTGAACGCTGGAACTCTCGGTTTCCAAATCAGCTGATTTGGGAAGATGCGTTCACCACTAGACCAACCCGGTGGGTCGAGGGATGGTGCTCCATGTTTATAAGTATCCTCACTGCAGTCCAAGTCCAGTGTTTAGTTAATAAAAATGACAGATTACCAAAAGGTTCAAGTGAAAAATAAAACAAAAAAAATTAACTTACCAAATCAAATCTTAACTGAAGACCCAAAGCCACAAGTAAATAATTATAACTAATTGATGCGCCAAGTTTGGTATGTATTGTGTTATTTTCTGGTTCAAACTCATATACAGAATCTTTAACCCAACGAGCACCAGAAGGGAGAACTTTACTCATTGGTCGAGCACAATCTTTTACTTTTTTAACACCTGCTCCTACCATAGTTAGCATGGGCTGATAATAATGTACATCACTTGGATCTAATATAATAACTGCATTTTTATCTAGTTTTGGAACAAATTTTGCTGCAATACTACAACCACCAGCTCCACCTCCCAAAACAAGTAGTTCGCAACTGAAAATGAAAAACAATTTATACATAAAGTGGATATTTACATTAACAAATTTACACAAACACACGCAAAATGGCTCAATCGGCCACTGTATTGCTATTACAAACTAATAATCCCTAATCAGCAAGAAAGCTGTGCCAGACAATAGTTTTTAAATAGTTCTTTGATACAATGGCACTATCGGAAACTAAAAGAATCATTAGGTAACTTTCAGTAAAGCACTTTAGGCATGAAAACTTGGAATATACTAAATATACTAACACGTGAAACCGGATGAAAAAATTATCAAATAATTAAGAAATTAAAATTCAGAAAAATAGAGAATAGAAGTTAATTAAAAATTAAATTGCAGCTGCAGACAAAAACTGAATTATTCTATATAAATAACTTAATAATTCTATATATAAATTCTAGCACTAACAGTAGTGAGATTTTTGAAAACATATACAATACATCTAGAAAAGATGGCTGTATAGAAGGAGAGGAGAACTACAAAAGCTAAAAAAATATTATCTTATCTAAAAACTGGTAGTGAATGACTATGGGATACCGATTATGAAATTGAAAAAATTACTTGAATTCCTACAGTAATCATCACCTAAATTTAAATCATAAGATATCACATTGTTATAAATATTAAAATCACCCGGTACATAAACCTAGGCATTCATAGTATCAGAATATTGAAGTATTTTATCATACGTGATTACAAATTGTTGAGAGTGAGAAGGAAAATAATCAGATTAAATTAAAATGTTTGATGAAATGAATCGACAAGTTTTTTTTTAGAAATATTAAAAATTACATTAAGTTTTTGTTTTACTGTCTTTCTACAAAACACAAATAGATTGTTTTGTTCAGTGTATTTAACATGCTTACATTTTGTATAATTGTGGAAAATGTAGGATCCAGAATTATTCTCTTATAAATAACAGATTCCATAATTAAATAAAGATATAATCACAAATATTAAAATTTTGTGTACTGGGTGATTTTAATATTAATAACAATGTGATATCATATGATTTAAATTTAGGTGATGATTATTGTAAGAATTCAAATAACTTTTTACAATTCTGTAATCCTCAATACATTACATGCATTAAGAAACACCAGAGTAGAATATTAGATTTGGTCTTTTCTAGTTATTTCTGATTTATCGGTCAGTAAAGTTAACAATACAATTGTAGACGTTGACCTTTTTCATTCTTTCTATTAGCAATTTATCATTTTTTTAATTAAGGATTCATTTAAAAACAAATTATTTCCTAATGAAACCCTTAAGAAAAATGACTTTTAATCATTGTATGTGGGACTTGCTTTTTTGGACTGCATTTGTTGTTTTGGAAAATAATTGCTGGATCTCACACTTTCCAAAACTATCACACAGAATGTAACCATGTTAAATACAAGGAACTGAACAATTTATTTATGTTTTGCGGAAAGACAGTAAAGCAAAAACTTATGTAATTTTTAATATTTCTAAAAAAATTGTTGGGCAAGCAGTTACAGCAAAAAATCCAAGTATGTTTTGGGAACAGATTAAAGTATAGAACCAAATATCTACACTAGATACAAAAAGTCATGTAAAGAATACCTAAAAAATGGTGAAGATATAGACAAAGTGTTTTATACCTTTTTTAATCAGTTTAGAGAGTAAGTGTTAAAATTGATTGTCAATTAAATTCAGAACCCTTACTTGAAGTGTTTATAATTATATTTTGAATATTACTGAAATTGAAGCAATCTTCAAGAATCTGAAAACAAAGTGGTGTGCTGGTCCTAATCTAATACTGTTGTATAATTAAAGAACGGAGATCCATTAGTTTATTCTTTTTAAATAATATTTATTAGTTCCTTAAACAGTACATACAAATCAAGAAACGTGGGAAGTAACTGGGTTTATACCTCTTTTTAAAAAAGATAATGATAAAAAGCTGCTACATGTAATTATGGAACCGCTGAAATTTTGTTTTGTATCAGAAAAATTTTCAAAACCATACTGCATAATACAAATTTACCTTTATTAGATCTTCCGTTTAATATACGGTAACCATAATCTTCCATAATCGCAACAAGATTTCTCCCCCTAATACTTACCTTTTGATCTACAGATTTCCTTCCCAACAGTAATTCATCACCTACTTGATTTAAATTGCCTATTATTGCATATCAGTCACCACCAATTATTGTTTTATTTCTACAAGTATAATTTGTTATTTCTAAGAACATATCTTCTAAATCATAATCTAGTTACAAATACAATTATATATGCCAATTATAACTGAACCCTCCTCCAATCCAATATTTAATATTAATCACAGATTTTAGAGCTAATTAATGTTATTTCTCTTTTGAATCTTATTTTAACAAATATTAATATACCACCACTCACCCTTCCTCTTCGATTATTTTTTTTTATGGCTAATGTTTGAAAATGTTATTAATCTGAAAACCATCTTGGAATATTAAATAATTTAAAAGAAAGAAAGGTTTCAGAAAAACAAATTATTTCATGTATATTATTTGTTGTCTCACAACAAATGAAAAATATTTCAAGATATACAAACAAAATAATCTTAATTCTTTGTCATTAAAACAGCAATACACTAAAAATAAAAACTATATAACTTGTATTACATATGGTAAGAAATGTTATTATAGCCAATTTTTAGAAAAACTAGCTAATATAAATAACAGTAAACAAAATTCTGGGGAGCTATGAGAACGGTAACATATACTAAAAAAAATTATGACTATCTCACCAGCAAAAGTTGCTGATGCTTATAATAAAATGTAACGTTAAGTGATATATAATGGTTGCCGCGGGGGGCAAGGCAATCTACACAGGAGCTGTACAGGAATTTTATTTTAAAGAAACTCTGAAGTGTGCTTTTTAAAAGCAAATAAGGTAAGGCTCTAATACCTATGAGGTATGTAAAATTCTGCCAGTGAATTGGGGAATATGTATAAATAATAAAAAACAATGTCCTAAATTTTAAATACTGTATTTGGCTGCGAGAATTTTTTCAGATGAGTGTTCCAGATAAATAAGCATTTTACATATAAAAGGCGGAATAAAGCCTGATCTTATGAACTGCAGATGGGGTGCTCTAATAAAAACGATTACCAAACAAGTAAACTGATGCAGCAGGAGGAAAATAGGACAATTTCGCCAAAGCAGCAGAGCAGTTTTAGGTTTGGAAGGGGGTGAATGGTATTTTTTGTACTTAGCTTGTTGATTAATATTAACCTTAGACAGAAGACAGAAATGTTAATAGCTATATTTTTTATTTTAAATGAGCATTTGATATCATAAATCATAGTAAATTATTTCAAAAATTATCCAGCATTGATCAATGTAAGTTTCAAAATGGTTAATAATTTTAATAAATGTTTATTCTAAATAAAATATAACTGTAAACAGTTGCGAGACTGAACTAACAAAAGGCATTTTGTAGGGCAACCCAACTTCACCCCAGTATTCTCATTACTTCAGATTTAGTAAAATTTTTTAAACAGAATGGTGATAGAGGAACTAGTATAAATCACGACAATGAGGTTAATATTTTATTATATGCAGATGATTCTGTCATCCTTTTTAACTCATATAGGTGTTCTGCATAAGTTATGGCTGTAAGCGCAGTAATATAATATTAACGGTATAGAAGTGAATACTGAGAAGACTAAGACAATTGTTTTTCAGGGGAAACTAAACACACAAAGCCTTTAATGTATAAAAAAAAATAGAGAAAAAAATGCTTGATAAATAAAATTACTTGGGAATTCTTTTCGTGTCTTCAGAATATTGATTGTGTGATTAAAAAAGTCATGCTTTTAGCGGCAACTGTTAAGAGGTATACTGTTTAAAGCTAAATCATCTTCTTGGTTAATGAAGAAAACAATTTTTAGTTCAATAGTAGAGACGGTTTTTTTTATGTGTATCTGTAATTTGGGCATCTTTATATTGCCAAAAACAGACTTTTTTAAATTTGTATTTCAGTGGCCTAGATTTACTCCAAATCATTATAACAGAATTGGAAGTACAGTAGATAGAAAATGCAATATTTAAAAAAATGTTATTGTGGTTAATTAAAACCAACAGCCTACCAATTCGTAGATTACCAAAAATATGTTATGGCAGATTGGTGATGCTGATGATGTGGTACTGCGCTCGACATTGTCATATATGTGGTCATACAGTTGGTACACGCAACTAAAAGAGAACTTAATGAGAATGGAATGGAACAGTGAACAGATATTAGCCTCACAACAGAAAAAAGTTTTAGAGACTTTTAGCAATCATAAATTACTGGACTGTGACACAATTTTTAATTTGCAGTACAACTGACATTAAAGAAAAATCTGCACAAATGACCAGGGTGAACCATATTTATGTTTGTAAATGACATTATAAAACACTGGTTAATAAGCTAGATTAGGATATAAAGAAGGAAATTTTTTAGATTACTTTGGAATAATAATTTATCTACATTTTAAACTGATGACAATTATATGTGTAACTTACAGCCCCCTGAAAATATATTCTGTTTTCTGTTAGAATGTCATCATACCAGTCAAATGGAAATAAATACTTATTACATTAGATAGATGATAATAAAGGTAAATGCCATAATATAGAGCACAAATTACCGACAAAGGATATAGATCATGTGAATAACTTGTATTATTCTACTATAGGGGTTTTAAAAAGCAGATCATTTATTTTAAATGAGCAATCAGTAGAATAAGATTTGAGAATAATATACAAATATATATATTAGTGCATTTTAGTTTTTGATTTCATTTTTATTAATTGGACATTAAAAAACTATAAACTGTGTTGTTAAATATATATTATTAAATAGATGTTATGTTAATAAAAATGTATCACATTTAAGAAATATATCACAAGTGGACAATATGGATTCATGTCAAAATGCTCATTGTATACAATTTTAAATTTCATTGTATCTTTGTTTAAAATTACATCCAATTTGAACAATGTAGAATTCTGTCCAATTAAAACATTTTAATTTTTACATTCCAGAAAAACTTTTTGGTGACTGCTCTGTGTATAATGATTTGTTTTGATTATTGTTCTGAAGGCAATATTGTATCCAGATTTTTTAATTCTGTAAGCAATTCTCTCAAAGTTTTTGGTTATATGTTATTTGATGTAGTTTTTCTGTATTTAATTTTAAAACTATCAAACAAACAAAATGCTCCTAGAATATATAAATTAAACAGTTCCAATTGCATAATTGCATAGTGTTCTACACTAAACAAATGGGTTGGTGTTTTAAAAATGATACAATAAATGCTTAACAGCTGTAGAGTTTTTGTGTGAGACTCCTGTCTCATAAACTTTGTATGCTTTTGTACAGTTCACATTTGTCAAACATCTAACAGTAAAGTTGGCACTTGGAAGTAGTTTTTCATAACTAACAGGCTTAAATCACAATTTCACCAATACTGACAATAACCTTGATATTTTACACATACACAAAAAAAGATCACATCTAAATACACATGAATATTATGAAATATATAAGAATACAAAATCCCAAATAATATACTGAATGAACATATACAAAACATATTTTTTTACCACATTCTTAACAATAATATCACCTAGTATTGTCAGCTGATCCAAGTGTACAACAGCAGTGCTATTCACTGAGAATGGTTGCAGACAAACAAAAAAAATCTGAAGCAAGTCTTTTAGAAATATTTTGTTATACAACTTTGGTTAGGTTTATTGCTGAAAATGTTAAAATTTTAAATTAATATCATAAACTTTCATGGGGAAGAACATAATTAAATTTTCTACTTACTTTTATATTTTTTAAATAAAACAATATTACTTTGGTCAAACCAGCTCTTAAGATGTTGGCTAAGTAATTGAACTGTTTGAAAAACCTTGTAAGTAATAATTTTTAATTACTTTATACCAAAAACACATTTTTAATAATTTCATATGAAATAATCATTAAAATATTCATCTTCCTTCATATACTTTACTAAAGATAATTTAATTAATGTTACTTGTTGGCGATTTACAATTAAGAACAGGCTTTAATTTAAAAATATCAAAGTTTATTCTTTATTTTTGGTAATAACATATAAAAATAATATTGCATATGAAACCAAACAAGGTGGCTTTTGGCTTTCTCAAAATAGATTTATTGGTTATCGATTACAGAAAATAAAGGTTTTAATAGGTCTACTACTTTTTCATCACAGAGGATATATTCGGCATAAGACAATCTCCAGTCATTTCATGTCGACAAAATACTACAAATACTCTAAATGCTGTGCAAACATGTTATTAATAAAAAACTTTGCCTAATTAAATACATTTTTTTTTTGTTCAGGCTCCGAGTTTAGTTTAACCTATAATGTAGTCACATGTATAAACTTAAGCACTGGTGCCAAATCATTTGCAGAACAATTTCAACGATGCAAATAAAGTTTACAACAATTTTATATTCATTATAAAGAATGCGACACAATTACATCTTACCTCTTCCTGGAAACATTATTCGAAGAATAATTACGAGAATGAAATCCCAGAATCTGGTCAACACTCTGATAACGGCTTTTTGAAAAACAAACTCTTCCGTGCTTCAACATTGTGTATTTACGATTGAGGAAAACAAGTTAACCGCACACCTAATGAAACGTAAGTGGTGCTTGATTTATGATAAAAATTATTTGTCACAAATCATAATTGCTACTACTTAATACAGAAATGTTTAAAAGATAACACGTAATATGAAAAACAAAATAAAATAAACATTAACAATGCTACATCAGCTCGAGTATTTACTAGTAATAATTCGCAATATCTCACCGACCTTCAACAAACGTCATGGAAAACATGTCGATACTGAATTTAACATCGATAAAATTTTAACTGCATTAACACACATAGCATCCAACCCGTAATATAATTTATTGGGCAGTACGATTTTCAGGAATGAACTTTTCACACCAACAAAGTTATTCCTACTATCAACCTTCTTGATAATATCAATTTACTGATTATAGATTACGACATCGTTTAAATCACAAGGTTTCAGTTTTATTTGTATAAATCCTTTAATAATTACTGTTGTGTCAAAAAACAAGTCATTTAAAATGAACATACTTATCCCAATGAATTACAAAAAAATTAATATAATCAGCAAGTAATAAGTTTATTAACTGAAACAACAAAGTAAATAATTAAGTAATTTGGTTTCGGTAAACTGAATGACTACCCCATGATGAAAGTAACGCATTGCGCACAGTATTCGGCGCGCATGCGTATACGCTCGTCCCAAAATCTCATTTTCTACCGGGTTATTTGAACATATAAGTAAGGGATTTTGGGACAAAAGTTTTGTTGTAAAAAAATTTTACAAAATTTTAAATAAATGATAATGATTAAACGAGGTAACAATCGAATATTTATTAAATATAATAAAAAATGTTTTTTTAATACTTAATATGAATCCTCCTCCTCTATGAATCATGAGACCTTGCCGTTGGTGAGGGGGCTTGAGTGCTCAGGGATAAAGAGTAGCTGGACCGAAGGTGCAACCATATCGGAGAGGTATCTGTTGAGAGCCAGCCTAAGGAATGATTCCTGAAAGAGGGCAGCAGCTCTTTCAGTAGTTGTTAGGGGCGTGTCAGAATGACTTAAACGGCAATATCAACATCACTCAGGCCTCTGAGTACTGCGCAGCTGAAAGCAATGGAAAACTACAGCTGTTTTTTTCCCAAGAAAATGTGGCTCTCTGCATTTTCATATAGCAATGATGGAGGCGCCTTCCTTGGTAAAATATTCCGGAGGTAAACTAGTCCCCCGTTCGGATCTCCGGGTGGGGACTACTAAGGAAGGGATCACCAGAAAATTAAAAAATAACATTCTACGAGTCGGAGCGTGGAATGTTAGAAGTTTAAAAAAGGTTGGTAGGCTAGAAAATTTAAAAAGGGAAATGGATAGGATAAATGTGGATGTAGTAGGAATTAGTGAGGTTCGGTGGGAAAAGGAAGGCGACTTTTGGTCAGGTGATTTTAGAATTATTAACTCAGCTGCAAATAATGGGCAGGCAGGAGTAGGTTTCATAATGAACAAGAAGATAGGGAAGAGAGTAGAGCATTTCAAAACGCATAGCGATAGAATCATTGTAACAAGGATAAAATCAAACTTAAACCGACAACGATTGTTAACGTCTATATGCCTACAAGCGCCCATGATGATGATGATGAGGTAGAGATTGATGAGTATACAAAGAGATTGATGAAGCAATTAAACACGTAAAAGGAGATTAAAATTTAATAATAGTTGGAGATTGGAATGCAAGCATTGGAGAAGGCAAGGAAGGAAATATAGTGGGTGAATACGGGCTGGGCAAAAGGAATGAAAGAGGGGACCGACTTATAGAGTTTTGCACGAAGAATAATTTAGTAATTGCCAACACCCAATTTAAAAATCATAATAGAAGAATATACACTTGGAAAAAGCCAGGCGATACTGCAAGTTATCAGATAGATTATATCATGGTTAAGCAAAGATTTAGAAATCAACTCGTTGACTGCAAAACTTACCCTGGAGCACACATTGATAGCGACCATAATTTGGTGATAATGAAATGTAGATTGAGGTTTAAAAACCTGAAGAAAAGGTGTCAGATGAATCGGTGGAATTTAGAGAAGCTTGAGGAAGAGGAGGTAAAGAAGATTTTTGAGGAGGACATCACAAGAGGTCTGAGTAAAAAAGATAAGGTAGAAAATGTAGAAGAAGAATGGGAGAATGTTAAAAAGGAAATTCTTAAATCAGCAGAAGCAAACTTAGGCGGAATAAAGAGAACTGGTAGAAAACCTTGGTTTCAAACGATATATTGCAGCTGATGGATGAACGTAGAAAATATAAGAATGCTAGTGATGAAGAAAGTAAAAGGAACTATCGGCAATTAAGAAATGGTATAAACAGGAAGTGCAAACTGGCAAAAGAAGAGTGGATTAAAGAAAAGTGTTCAGAAGTGGAAAGAGAAATGAACATTGGTAAGATAGACGGAGCATACAGGAAAGTTAAGGAAAATTTTGGGGTACATAAATTAAAATCTAATAATGTGTTAAACAAAGATGGTACACCAATATATAATACGAAAGGTAAAGTCGATAGATGGGTGGAATATATTGAAGAGTTATACGGAGGAAATGAATTAGAAAATGGTGTTATAGAGGAAGTTGAGGAGGATGAAATGGGAGAAACAATACTGAGATCTGAATTTAAGAGAGCATTAAAAGATTTAAATGGCAGAAAGGCTCCTGGAATACACGAAATACCTGTAGAATTACTACGCAGTGCAGGTGAGGAAGCGATTGATAGATTATACAAACTGGTGTGTAATATTTATGAAAAAGGGGAATTTCCGTCAGACTTCAAAAAAAGTGTTATAGTCATGATACCAAAGAAATCAGGGGCAGATAAATGTGAAGAATACAGAACAATTAGTTTAACTAGTCATGCATCAAAAATATTAACTAGAATTCTATACAGAAGAATTGAGAGGAGAGTGGAGGAAGTGTTAGGAGAAGACCAATTTGGTTTCAGGAAAAGTATAGGGACAAGGGAGGCCTCAGATTAATAGTAGAAGGAAGATTAAAGAAAAACAAACCAACATACTTGGCGTTTATAGACCTAGAAAAGGCATTCGATAACGTAGACTGGAATAAAATGTTCAGCATTTTAAAAAAATTAGGGTTCAAATACAGAGATAGAAGAACAATTGATAACATGTACAGGAACCAAACAGCAACAGTAATAATTGAAGAACATAAGAAAGAAGCTGTAATAAGAAAGGGAGTCCGACAAGGATGTTCCCTATCTCGTTACTTTTTAATCTTTACATGGAAATAGCAGTTAATGATGTTAAAGAACAATTTAGATTCGGAGTAACAGTACAAGGTGAAAAGATAAAGATGCTACGATTTGCTGATGATATAGTAATTCTAGCCGAGAGTAAAAAGGATTTAGAAGAAACAATGAACGGCATAGATAAAGTCCTACGCAAGAACTATCGCATGAAAATAAACAAGAGCAAAACAAAAGTAATGAAATGTAGTAGAAATAACAAAGATGGACCACTGAATGTGAAAATAGGAGGAGAAAAGATTTTCGAAAGTGTATGTTTGGAGTGTCGCTTTACATGGAAGTGAAACTTGGACGATCGGAGTATCTGAGAAGAAAAGGTTAGAAGCTTTTGAAATGTGGTGCTATAGGAGAATGTTAAAAATCAGATGGGTGGATAAAGTGACAAATGAAGAGGTATTGCGGCAAATAGATGAAAAAAGAAGCATTTGGGAAAATATAGTTAAAAGAAGAGACAGACTTATAGGCCACATAATAAGGCATCCTGGAATAGTCGCTTTAATATTGGAAGGACAAGTAGAGGGAAAAAATTGTGTAGGCAGGCCACATTTGGAATATGTAAAACAAATTGTTAGGGATGTAGGATGACGAGGGTATACTGAAATGAAACGACTAGCACTAGATAGGGAATCTTGGAGAGCTGCATCAAACCAGTCAAATGACTAAAGACAAAAAAAAAATCCTTAATAAAGATAAATATTTTATACAAGTCTATTGATTCTTAAGAGTATTGAAATTGATTGTTAATTAAGATAAAATTCAAAATAATTTATGAAAACCTAAACAAACAAACAGGGGACACATCCTATGAAGTGCAACTTCAAAATTTTATAACTAAAGATCTGATATTATTTATTTTGGTCAATCTTTCGGAATTGATGATTTTTTAGTTTAATTGAAAATATTATCACAAAACAATTTTTGAAAGAAACTGCTTTTAATAATCTAATTTACACGGGAAAATGAGATATTACTTATTTTTTTACGGATACCAAAATGAATATTACTTTATAATACTGAAATAAAAATAAAATGTTGTTTAGTGAAAAATAATTTTATATTCAATAAACATATTTTTCTAACGAGTCAAATGAAATGCAAGGGATTTTCTAGGTAAACCATTTTAAACCGCGTGCAATAAAGAGAACAACTGTTCTGCATTCAGGTTTGATATCTTAATTCGTTTTGTTTTACAACTCTGACTCATTTTTTTACCTGGACAAAGCAGAAAAGAATTTTCTCTCTGAAGACACAATTCTGTTTTAGCTTTTACACGTATAGTTTGTCTCTGAATTTTCTCGATTTTATAACTTATCGCTTTTAAAGTGTCTTTTTATTTTATACAAATTTATTCTGATACAAATGTAAATATGCCGTCGTGTTTGAGCAGAACTGATTCGCCAGCGAAAAAGAACGTGAAATATTTTCTGTTCCCAGAGAATGAAGCATTACAAAGTGTGTGGCTACAAAAATGCGGAAAATCACGTGCTAATATAAAAATTGAACATGGTAAGTTCAAAAGTGTGTTTTTTATTTGAATTTAAATTTTGATGAAATAAATATGATTAAATTTTGAATTCAAATGCCTGTATGGGAAAAATGAAAAGAATATATTGCTGGCTAATCGATCAATGGAATGAAATTTTCTTGAACTTATTGACTTCATCTTCAATTGTTATTAAATTTTAAGTTCTAAAATTAATTAATCTAAAAAATTATATGATTTATACAAACTAAATGTTCCCCTTCCCCCTTAATAATTCTGCCTTTAATCACATTGATGTCTTGCTACAGGTTTTGGTAATTTTTACCAACCCTGTAAAAAAATTCATCCTTACATAAAAGAATCCAAAACATGTCATATGAAATAAAAACATAGTTTATTCTTTAATATAGACAATTTATTTTTATCAAATATTTTTAACTAATTTATCTCTTGGTTTTTTTGTTAAAAGATCTAATCTTTAATTATTACTAAAATTACAATTTCTGCTATAAAACTGTTATAGTTAAGAACTAAGGATAGCATTCTCAACATTTCTATTTTTGTTGTATTGACTTACAGGTCTATCTGTTACTATAGTTAAATGAATGTTCTCAATAGCAGACAAGGTCTTGTACCTTTTGAAGCCAAAATAACCCATGGTTTATTAAATAAATTTGTAAAATAATATTATTCTTTTAACTTAAATGAAGTAATTGAAATACCTAGATATATGCATCCAAATTGTTTATTTTTTAAATAATTGTGATTCAGGTTAGGGTAAGACAATTGTGGTGGTTAAATGTGTACAGAGAATTCCAAATAAATAATCGCAGATACATAGACCTATTATTTGAGACATAAGATAAAACTATAAAATACTGTAAAGCAGATGAGAATATTGTGTTGCAGGTGAGTATCAGCTACTTGTAAGTAAGGCAATATGTACCTTGTACATAAGCTTGAATACCTTTGAGAAGATGACCATCTAGAAGTCCTCCATTAAGGGTAGATATTTGCGAAGAATAATGTTTGGAACAGGCTAGCATCTTTCTGTTAGTGGTTGAGGGTAACAATTACAATGCCGTATAACAATTAGATTGTAATGCCGTAATAGGAGAAAAACAAGAAGTGAAAATAGAGAGTATGGAGCAATATATAATACTATAAATTATTTTAATAAAATTAATCTTTTTAAGATTCATGTTATTTTTCTGTACAGTTAAATTATATTTAAATTCTATTAAATAAACCACCTAGCACAGATATAGAGATATGACATATCTTACCTTAATTTTTCATGAAAGTACTTTCATGGATTTATGCATCCTCAATCATGATTGAAATAATTCTGTTATTCCATAATAAAAATTTAAAAATAAAAATTGCCTATTAATTTACATGAATACTGCTATCTGTTTTAGTTTTTCTAAGACTGTCTCCTTCAAACACTGATGGTTTATCAAATAGAAATTTTGTTTGTATTTATATATGTAATTTATTTAACTTTGCCATCTTTATTAATTTATAATATTTCTAAATTTGAGTTAATATAAAAAATAGAATGTTACTGTTCAATAGATGGTCTGACATATTAGATAAACCTAATTTATAGTTTTTTTTAAATTTCTATTATGTTCAAGAAGATTAATTTTAAAGGATCTATTTGTTTTTCCTATATAAATACTCCTACAATCATTACATTTAACTTTATAAATTCCACAGATTATTTTTTTATTTAAAAAAAAAAAATATTATGCTGTTATTCGGGTTTGTATACTGGTTTAAATATTCCTTTATTGCAAATTTTAGTAATGTTTTCAATGATATTAGTGTATAAAATTAAGATAAGATATGTCTTATCTCAGTATTCTGTACTAGGTGAATTATTAAATAGAAGTTAAATTTTATACATATATATATATATATATACATATACATATATATACTTTTTTTTTCTGAAAATTCAAATAATTTATCAACTTATTGACCACTGTGCCAAGTAACCACAAATAACAAAAAAAAAAACTACCAAGCACAGCAACAGGAGCTAGAAAACTTTATTAGTTTTCTAGGTTCTGTAACTGTGGTGATTATTTTTTTTTTTGTATATATATATATATATATATATATATATATACCACGTGATATTTAAATATAGAAACAGCTTTATACTGGATATCTGAGAGGTATTTGCAGAAAGAAAGAAAGATAAAAATAAGGCAGAAAGAAATCGAGTTCTACAAAATGAAAAAAAATCTACATTATGGTGGGTTTTTAATTTTAGTCTGCCATCTTGCATCAAACTTAATTTTTTTAAATAGGAAGGTCAGTCAACATGTGACATATGATTTCAATTTAAAATTTTACTTAAAATTTTTATTAAATATTAAATCTTCAGGTAACAATGTCTTCTTTAAGTGAAACTGGAAGAATAACTTTGTTGATAATGTAAGGGTATGGTGACAGAGTTTGGCCTTTACAAGAGGTATGTGATTATTTAATAATATATTTCCAAACAAAAAACCAATAAGTAAATCAACTGTGATCAAGACAGTACATTGATTTGAAGAAATCGGTATGTGAAGAATTGTCCTCACACCAGTAGATCAAGAACTGTCACAACTGATACAGTCATTAGATGTACTGCAGAACTTTGCTGAAGACCCTCATTCATTGATTCAGAAAGCTGTTGTCCAATATAACATCAGTTATTTTTCAGTTCAAAAAATTCTTAAAACAAATAAATTTCACCATTATAAGCTGCACCTGGTGCAAGAACTTTCGGAAGATGATTTTGACCACCAAGTTAAGTATTGTGATATTATAATCCAAAAATTAGACATTGACACAGATTTTTCTAACTCAATAATATTTACTGATGAAGCAACTTTTATGCTAAGTGGCCATGTGAATAAGCAAAACTGTCGATATTGGAGCAATAATAATCCCAGATGGATATTGGAAGCTCATACACAGCACCCTCAGAAAGTGAACGTTTGGATGGGAATCGTTGGTCATTGTATTGTAGGGCCTCTTACAGGAGATGCTTACCGCAACTTCTTAGCCAACAGGACTTTTCCAAATATACGGGAAAATGTTGGACAAGAATTAAATAACGTTATAGTTTTAGCTAGATGGGGCACCATGTTATTATCTACGGGCAAGGCAAATTTTAAATGGTTAATTTCCAAATCACAGGATAGGTCGTAGAAGAGCCATAGAATGGCCTGCTAGGTTACCAGATCTGTCTCTTCTAGATTACGTTTTTTGGGGATACCTGAAACATTGTTTATAAAACAAAACCTGCAGAAATTGAAGAATTGAGAAGAAAAATTGACGAATCTGCTCATGTACTACCAGACATGATACAAGTTATAAACGGATACTACTTGTAGTTATCATACTGCCAAGCAGTAGAGGGGAAGCATTTAGAACATTTACTGTAGAATGGTATGCTTTCAAAATTTATTTCATTAGTAATTTATGATCAAAAACATTTATTTAAAATAATATTTTAATATTTAAAATAAATAATATCAGTTGATATAGCCGTTTAATTTGTTGTGTTGTTAATTACTAGTTATTGTTTATTATTATCAATATTATAGCACTGTTTAAAGTTCATTACTGTATGCATTAGGAATGTAAAATGCAATAAAACTGTTCATACAGTGTGTTTTACCTAGTTTTATTGTTAATACGAGTTTTCTATCTATGCAAATTTGAATGCTTATAACTCTATAACGAAGGCATTAATAGAAAAACAGGTTTCACCATTGTTTTTCTTGTAACATTTTAAATCAAAATCATGTGTCAAATGTTGACCTTCCTATTTAAAAAAAAATAGGTTTGATTCAATTTAATATAAATACACACACACACAAACACAAGTATATATTATACTTTTTTTATTAAATTATACCTAAAATCTGTGATAGAGTCAGGACATTAATGTACTAACCCCAATCATCTTAAAAAAAAATTGTCACTGCCATTATACCATGAAATATTTATGATATCATGCTGAAAACATAAATATTTTGAATGAAAGGAAGAAAAGAGAAATGGAAGTGGAAGTTAGAGAAACAGATGAGGTTGGAATGATGACTTATAGTTAAATTTTAGTTATCCTAACATTTTTCAGCAATAACACCTAGATTGTATATAACAGACCATTACTCTATAATGCTTTCAAAATCAACACAATCAAAATACTAAATAAATTTCCTATTTAATACTCTTTTTGACCACATGTTTGATATATATTTATACAACTGAAAAAAAAAACCCTGTATTATCACTTACGTTTTTCATATCAATGGACTTAAGTTTGTTTAAAAAATAAACTACTGGTTAAAAAAGTTAATTCTTGTGCAAATTAAATTTTGATAAATATATTCAAACTTCAGGGTATTTTAAATGATCCTACCAACTTGATATCAAGTTAACACCCTTAATTTATAAAAAAAAAAAAGAAACTGGGTTGTTAATTGTTTAAACATTTTCATGATTCAATCAACTTGATACACGTACATAAATAACTTGTACAATTAAAATTTTTCCCTAACCAAAGGATTCCAATTTAAATAATGAAAAAATCCGTAAGCCACCAACAATCCAGCCAAGAATCTATCATAACAGAGCTCATCATACATTTATATATGTATCCAGATGAGAATAATGATTCTAATTGTAATACTTTCTTGGAATAAGCAGAATTTATTCATTTTTATTCCTCAGATCAAGAACTCTTGATCTGGGGTTGAAAATGCTATAACGATTTATGCTTTATAGTGATACTTAAATCTTTAATGTAACAAATCAGTCCATCTATGAGTTTCAATAATGATGCTGTAAGAAAACAATGACTGGCTGACCCCAAATCCAATTACAATAAATATATTAAAATTCTGATATATTTAAAAAAATAAACAACAATGAAAATACATAATTACTTTTATTTCACAATTTAGATATGAGTATAAATATTAACTCAGTAACAATATTAATTATATTGATAATGATATGTAGAAATCATAACTGAAAATTTTTAAAAGTAATTAATTTAGTTTCTTTCAGGCCTTCATGCTATAGAGATACAATTTAACATAACTTGTATGAAAGTGTAACAAAAAAGTAAAAAGATCACAGAACAGAACGATTAAATAACATTTTTCATTTCTATAAATATAGTTCAACAAAAACGTATATACATATAACATACACAAACACATATGCGCACCCACCCAAATGCGCGCGTGCGCACACACACACCACAACATATGCACATACATTCAACAAGATAACGGAGAAAATGAAGGTGGAATTATAAAACTAGGAATAACTATCTTCATCAGAGGTTGACCATTCATTTTCAATTATATTTTCATTTTTCTTACATTCTTCATAATCACTTTCAACAGTTTCATCTGACCAACAAAGTATGATACGATCATTTCCCCCACTATACAGCTGTATATTAAATGGATGAAAATAACAACAATTGACAGTACTGTAATGTCCAGGTAATGCCTTAATTTTTTTACCTGTGTACAAAGAGTAAATTAATATGTTACCTTCAGACGGTATGTAAACTAAATCTTTATTTGTGCAGGCTGATACATCTATCTGAGCCGATTTTCTTGTATCATTAGGAATTGAACCATAATTAATCATTTCATTTTCACCTGTTGAGACATTCCATAATCTTAAACGACTGTCAGTGCCAAACGATAATAAATTTAAACCATTTCTAGTAAAACATAGGCCATTAACAGAGCCATCATGAGCAGTGCATGTACGTTCACAGCTTGATCTACCCTTTCCATTATTCTGATCTAATACTTTCAGGCAGTTTTTAGTTGCTCTTACATCCCACAACATTATTTTATTGTCTGCACTACCGGTGGCAAGCATATACAATGTGCTAGGTGACCATTTACAAGAGAGAACAGAGCTTGTGTGACCTCTCAATTCATACACGTTAGAGCCAGACTTTATATCCACTAACAATGCCTTATTGACAGTAGTTGCAGCTGAAATCAATAGAACAAAATTAATTACATCTGATACAATACAAATTTTTCAAGTAAATAATCATATAAACACAACAGAATTAATATAGCTCTGTCTCCTAGCCATGATAGATAAGTGCTAGATTTGTTGAGGGGAGGAAAGTGTAAAACATGTTTGAATGTTGAATGAATGCAAATTATTAATAATTCAGCATCTAGTTTTTAAGTTCAGTTAAATTTACTAGATAACCAGTCAATTTAAATTTTATTCAAACCAGCATTTTTTAAGCTAACAGATGACTCCTCAGTCTTACACAGCATAATGTATTCATCTACATCAACGAAGAAAGATGAAAAATGGTCAAGCGGGGTTATGAAAACATTGCCCCCCCACCTCATAGTGTATCATTGACAGTCAAATGAGATAGTTCTATCAGCTACTTCTATTCTATACTTATGAAATACAGAAGAGTTTTCACTTCAGCAAATTATCTCTCATATACAAAATCAGCATGAACAGTAACATATACTTTTACTGGATGAATGCATAAATGATTATAAATCTACTGAATGTAAAAATTTCAGTGATGAATAATCTGTAAAATACAAATTATTACGGTTTTTCTTCTCTACAAATCTAGTGACTGTATATTAAATAAATGATACAATATATATACTCTAGCAGCAGTTATTAAAAATACTATTCCTTTAACTTAGCAAAATTTTTACTTCTCTTCTTTCTAAAAGATACAACTGTCATCAAGAAACATTTCTTTTACACTTTTTCCACTTAATATAACTGATGAGAACAGAAACATTAAGGAGGTCAAAAAGAAAAGAAATTAAAAGCCTTCATAGGAAAATGGCCATAGCAGTTGAAGCCACTGAAAATTATGAAAAAAATAAAGCCTACATCAAATGGCAAAAAAATGACTAAAAAATTAAAAATATGAAGTTAAAATTCACAGGATGATGGAACATTAAACTTTAAATAAAACTGTTTCTTTATTTTTTTAATAAATTTATTCTGGTAACTTTTTGAATGAGGTTTTAATCTAATCTCATACACCATCAGTTACAACAATGTATACTTATTATTAATAAAAAATAACTGACCAAGATTGTATAAATAATAATATTTGTTATTATACATAAACCAATGTCAAAACAGAATAGATGGTTCAGGTGTATAGTTAAACTAACTATCCAGAACCCTTTCCCTCAATCTACTGTTTCCAACAAATTTTTGTTATTTTATATAAGTTAAAAGTGTAAGTCCAATCGGGTAAGAAATGTCTCTGATGACTTTTACAGGTTATCATTTAGAATGAGTTTATTCTGTCACTATAACTGCAGCTATCAGAGCACCAACAACTAAAGATGGGGGATAAAAAATATGATGTATGATAAAAAATGAGAATTTTTTAATATTGCAAGCTATGTCTTTTCAACCGAGTCTATCATTTTCCCATGCAATAATAGCAATGTTATAACATATAATGATATTTTTAGCTGTAGTAGATATGTAGTTTAAATTACTACACAAAGTACTACAGTAAAAAGTACTCTAAAAGTATTAGAGAATCTAAGAAATGTCGATTAGGTCTTTGACCTTATCTAGAGAGGAAGCAAAATATAATGTACACGATTGTATATATTAAAGTTGGTTGGCATATACAAGGGGCTAACGAATGAAGAGATAAGGAGCTATGCCCCTACAAGCTATGCTCCCAAAATGAAACTTCTATACAAAGTCAACAACATTAGGATACAGAAGGGAACGGAATACCAGAGTACTTAGTCCTAGTCAGGCACCATGGTGATGTCTTCTTTTGTTAAATATTCTGGAGGTAAAATGACTTCTGGTTCAGATCTATGGGGAAGCAGCAGAAGTGTCATAGAAAAGACAAAGCAGTGAGAATAAGTGCATGGAGTGTGAGAACATTATTGCCATCAAGTAAGTTGGGAAACTTGAAGAGAGAGATAAAAATAAATAAAATGGATATAGTAGAGATAAGAGAGCTTGGATGGGAGGGAGAGGAAAGTTGAGAAGTAGTGAAGTTACCTAATATTACTCAGGAATTGAAAGAGGAAAAAAACGGAGTAGGAATGGCTGTAAAACATACTGAAGCAAGAATAGTACAAAAAGTAATTTATATAGATGATAAAATAATAGCTTTAAGGATTGGAATGTTGCAAAAGATCTATAATTTGTTTCACGAAAGCAAGCAGCAAACCAAAACATAACAGTATGATGATAATCATTTAATTTAATACAGTGCAAACAATCCAAGAAAAAAAAAAACACTTTTCTTTGCTTTCATAAAAATGAAGTAAAAACAACTTGTAATACGAAAATTAGAAAGTTGTTATAAAATTATATATTTATCTTTAAAATAAAATTTAAAAAAAGTATGTTTCTACTATGTCAAAATTTTACGAAGTAAAAGAGTAAAAAATATTTGTAACCTTAATGTATTTCTTCAGTACCCATTACGCTGCTATAAGTTAAACTATTTTCATTGTTTTTCATATTTATCACAATATCTTTAATAATATCTTCACACAAACTGTCTGCTTCCCATGCTTTTTTTTCTTCAATTACATGTAGAATATAATTTTTCCAAGTATTTGCATTTATTCTATTAACACCTTCTCTCAATACATTTTTTACATCACTTAACTTAAATATTGTGTTATTACTCTAAATGTAGTCATTTTTTTGTGCCCAAATCAATTCTATCAGGTTAAAATTGCAATGCTATGGAGGAAGACACAAGATAAACAATTTTTTATTTTGCTATTTCTTTTACTTCATAATGAATATATTTTTGTTTAACTGATTTTACTAATCTTATAGTTTTACTTTTAACATGTCTTCAGTGTAAGTGATTTGTGATTTTCTTCGATTGTAACCATTTGGAAATGTCTGATTTTCGAATTGAATTATTTGGAATTTTTTCAGATTTTAGGCAATCATAAGGTGCATTATCCATTACTGACAGATTCGTCAGTAACAAATTTGGATAATTCTGTTAAACCACTGCATAAAACTGTCACCATTCATTTCCTCATGATACTCTTGGGAGATCTGGATTTCAAACCCATAAACCATTGTTCAAAAACCAATTTTTACTTCCATCACACATTACTATTAATTGTTTAACTTCACCAGCCGGGGTTTCACCCCAATTGAGAAACCTTTCATCAAAGTGTTTTTTGTGCTCTTTATTATTCACCCATACATTTTCTTTTACATGTCCAGCATCTGATCTAGATAATAAACTGTGCTCCCTCTTCATAAAATCACTTAATATCTCTTAAATATTTGTGAAACCATGAAATAATATCTTCATGTATAATCAATAAAGAATTATTTTTTATGGACATGAAACAAAAATTCATTTGTTTTAAAACTTGAACTAATGTACTTCTAGGAAAATTTGGCAGTTCAGAATCGGTATTCACAGCATTTAATATTTTATTCAAGTTAGGAAACTTGTTTTTGAATTAAAATGAATTAACTTTTTTTTGATAGTGGATTTAGTAAAACTGTCCAACTTTTCAATCATTTTCACATGCTTTCAAGCCTTTTTAGGGCTAACATGTTTACCATCGATTTTATGTTTCTTTATTATATTAAAAATTGTTCTTTTTCTAATGCCTGTTGCACTGTTTGCTTTGTGAGGAATGTCTCTGATGCAGTCTTAGGGTTACTTGTTTTAAGGTAATATATATTTTGCTGATTAATTTTTTTTGGAGCTACTTAAGGGTTTTTCCAGTTTATGTTTCATGGAAGAATCACTCATTGTTAAACCTGCTTGGCACAAAAACACAGGGTAAATTGAAATAACACTGAATAAAACTTACAAAAATTAACTATAAAACTGTATCATACTGTGTGAAGTAACATGATAAAACAGACTGAAATACTTTCTTTCACTCAACTGAATAATGGTGTGAAACATTATAAATGATGTTATCATTATTTAAACATCAATAACAAAGACTGAACAAAATTTTTAATTGCTTAACATTGGCATGCCAAGGCACCAGACAATTGATAGCTTACAGTACATTATTATACGCATAAAACAATAATTGCACTTGCAGCACACGGGAGTGACAGAATGATTCAGCCTAAATTACTGAGATATAACTCGTACATGCTGATTTTATATTTGTATCTGCTGCACCATTTCGTGACATGGTGTATAGTAATTAAGGTGTACATTGCCAACATCGGAGTATAAGGTTGAAAATACTGAAAAGATGTAAAATAACATTGAGGAGATATTAGAAAATAAACAGGATTACTGTAAAATAATTATGGGGGACTGGAATGCAGAGGTGGGAAAAGTCAAAGATGAAAAGACAGTCAGCAAATTCTGATTGGGAAGACAAAATGAAAGAGGAGGCGGTTGGTTGAATTTTGCCAAGAGAAGGATTTATTCATTACAATTAGGTTTTTAAGAATAATAAACAAAGAAGATATACTTGAACAAGACAAAAAGATGGACTCGCTTACAGATAATTAATTTTTTGGTTGAAAATAGATACAGGAATGTTGTTAACAAGGAAAATGAGCTTTCAGGAACTGACATATGAAGTGATTATATTCTGTCAATGATGGAAATGAAAATAAGATTATAAAAAATTCAAACTGCAATGAAGGTGAAGGAATGGAATATAGAGGGGCTAGAGGGCGTAAGGAGAGTAAAAGTGGGTGAAATGATGACAAAGGCAATTACTCAAGGTAAAAGGAAAAATGAACCAGCAGAGGAAATGTGGTCAAGGATAAAATTATCTTAGGGAAGCTGCAGAGAAAGGATTTGGTTTGTATAAAGGCAATTGGACTAAGAAACTTTAAAGAGCACAAGAAATGATATAAAAAATGGAAAAAAGAAAATATAAAAGTAAAGAAGGAGAATACAACAGAGCAATCTATCAAAGATTGAATAACAAATTAAAGAGAGAAACACATAAAGCTAGGGAAAGGTGGCTAAAAGAAGAATGTAAAGGCATAGAAAATTTAGAAAAGAAAAGGAAGTATGACTGATATGTTGTGTAAGAAGGTAAAAAATGCCACATGGGATAGAAGAAATCCTACTTATAAAACAAGAGAAACTGATAAGAAATATGGTAAAAATGTTTATAAAAAAAACAATGGGAAGAGTATACAGAGGACCTGTATGAATGAAGAACGTGAAAGATAAGAAGCTGTAGTGGAAGAAGAAATTATGGAAGAGAAAAAGGCCCACCAATTTTGAGATCTGAAATTATACAAGCTGTTAAAGATATGAAGAACAGGAAAGCATCAGGAATATATGAAATTTCAACAGAACTCTTTAAATGTTTAGAGAATGAAGGAGTAGATGAAATACTTTCAATGTGCAATATAATTTATGTTACTGGAGTACGGCCAGAAGATTCTGTTAAAACAATAATAATACCAATACCAAAAATGTGAGGAACATAGCAGCTAATATCATATGCTGCAAAAATAATGCTGAGAGTTATGAATAGAAGGTTGATTACAAAAATGGAGGAAAATGCTGAGAAAAAGTTTTGATTCAAAAAAGGAAAAGGAACAAGAGGAACTGTAGGATTAACCAGAATGATTAGAGAGTTTTGAAAGAAGTGGATTGAGCTTGTGTCTTACAGATATGGAAAAGGCATTCGACAGAGTACAGCGGGAAAATTTATTTGACATCTGAAAGAAAAGAGAGTTGACTGAAAGCATAGAGGACTGATTAGAGTACTGTATATGAATCAAAAAGCAGCTGTAAAAATAAATGAGAATCTCACAAATTGGCAGAGAAGCAAGGTAAAGGTGCTGTTTATCATCAACAATGTTCACCCTTTATGTCGAGGAAATGTTGAAAGAAATATTGGATAGCCAAAAAGAAGTAAACATAGGTGGAAGAAGTATAAATTTTATCAGATTTGCTGATTGCAGCTAAAGACACTCACATATTACAAGGAATGATAAAAGCATTGGAAGTAGGAATGAAAGAATAAGTGAATGTTGTAACAGCAGAAGGAAAAATTGAATGAGTAAAAAGATATTAGTATCTCAGGACAGTACTAACTGAAGACTGGAGAAGTAACGAAAAGATTAAGACGAAAATTGCAATGGCAAAGGAAGCCTTTTTTAAAAAGAAAAACCTACTCTGCAGCAACATGGATCTGAACCTGAAGACGAGATTGGTAAAATGCTATGTTTGGAGTATACTTTTGTATGGCAGTGAAACATGGGCACTGGGGAAAAGGAAAAAGATAAGATCAAGGCTTCCAAGATGTGGGTCTGAAGGAGGATGTTGAAAATATAATGGGTAGACAGAGTAAATGACGTATTAAGAAGAATAATATTGGTCACTATCAGAAGGAGGGAAGGAAAATGGATTGGGCATACAATTACGGGAAAATAAATAATAGATACAGTTCTTGAAGGTGAAAAAAGAGGCTAAAGTTAATAAATAACATAAAGGGTAGTGAAGGTTATCATGAAACGAAAAGAAAAGCATGACCAGAAACAGATGTTGGCAGCAGTAGGGCTAGGGACCTGCCAACAGGCAGAACACCATATGACGATGAGTTCAAATTTGGCAATTGAGTAATTACGAAGTACTTTATTGCGACAGGTGATCTGTTTTGTTTGAAAATGATAGAACAAAGAATCTATATTAAATTTATTAAAAATGGAATAAAGTTTATCGAAGTGGTGAAGATTGTTTTAACAAGGAAGTTATGTTGACATTAAAGTTTATGAGTGGTATGTATAGTTTCAAAACAAAAGTCCAGAGGAAAACAAAATTGTTGGACATCATAACACACCTACAACTGATGAAAATAACGACAAAATAGACACTGATGGTAAATAATCATTGAATCACTATTAGAAAAGTTACTGAAGAGCTTTGGAATCTCCTAAGGCTTGTATGAAATAATTTTGACTGAAATTTTGGGCGTGAAATGAATAGCAGCAGCATTTGTTTCAAAACTGCTGAATTTTCATCAAAAGCAACATCAAAAAAATATTACAGAACAATTGTTAGCTAACATCACTGATGACTCAGAATTACTCAAATGTGTCAAACAGATGATGAAATGCAGGTGTGCAGTTATGATATTATAACAAAGGTTCAATCATCCAATGGATGCTTCCTGAAGAACCAAGACCAAAAAACACAAGTTTGATCGAATATTAAGTTTCTCCTCACTGTCTTTTTTATTACAAAGTGTTGTCTGTTATGAATTCTTACCACAAAGTTGTACAGTAATACTGTCAACAAACAGCATTACTTAGCAGTTTTATTCTGTTTATGTGAGGCAATATGAAGAAAATTACTACAAATAGGGATAAACAATTTGTTTGATTTTGCCCCACAATCCACCTTATACATACTGAACTATTACTTCATGATTATTTAGCCAAAAAGTAACACCATATGGACATTACAGTCTCCATATTCAGCAGATGTGGTATCCTGCAACTTTTTCTTGTCTCAATGATTAAGAGGATAATAAAAGGATAATGATTTGCAACAGCAGGTGAAATACAGAAAAGATCCACTAAGTGAACTTAAGGCCATACAAAAAAAAAATGCTTTGAGGAATGGAAGAAACACTATTGTGAGTGAGTCGCGTCTCTGGGAGGCTACTTTGAAGGGGGCAGTATCAGTATAAAAAAATAAGTAAATTCATTTTGAAAAAATTTTAAATTCTCATTATTTTGTTATTACACCTTGTATATATCTATACCAAAGTAAATGAAGCATATAAATTTACCTGCAATAAGGCAGCTTGCCGGAGAAGGTACAGGACATAAATGGTGCTGAAAAATTCTTCCTTTAAATTTTAAATTTTCTGCAGGTTCCATTACTTTTGTATCCCATATTTTTAATACTTTATCCATACCGCTTGTTATGAAAATTCCTGTATCAAATGGATACCATTGAACTGTTTCAACACTGTAGTTATGTGAAAAACTGCTACTCTTATCAATTTTATAAATCATTTTACAGGTATAATGTGGTGATCCTGTGTAATTACAGAGATTATGCACATATATGCTTCCATCAACACAACCTGAAAGCAGACTTAAAAAACAAAAATATCAATGTTACATAAAAAATAAAAATATTTATCTGAATCCTTGTTTTTCCTTGAATCCTAGTAAACAAGTACTAGTATTTGAATAATACTTATTCAAATCTTAGTCCATTAACCCATTAATTGACAGAATTAAATAAACACTACTTTTTTTTTATTAATTACTTTATTTCATCTATTTGGAAGTATATAAAGCTAGAAATATTTTCATATCAACAAAAAATTCAGTAATGGCTTAGTAATAAAATGGTTCGTTTACGCACCTTTGGCTAAAAGCATAATATAAAATGTAACTTTGTAAAAACATAAAAAGAAACCAAACTATTTATAAAACTAGAAAAAAACAACTATGAATAAATTACATTAAATTGTTTTTAGTTTATTGTGGATTTATTTTCTTTGCGGTGAATGAAATTCTTTGAAACATCTTGAGTGCAGGTGGACTTTACATTTTATACACAAAAATATTGTGTGGTTTTTGCACAGCTTACATCGTTTTCTAGCTTTGTTTGCATGTTTGGAAATAACATGCCCTACTTTGTCCAAATGAATATTTTCCGGCAAACTATTTTTTGAAGGCTGACCTTTGGTTGCCAATGATGGAGAAGGAACATTATCTCCCCGAATTTCAGCGATGCACTGTGGTATTTTTACTTCCTCACTTTTGATCAACAATAATACACGGTACGACCTAGTCAATTTGACTGATTTTATCATGGTTTACAAGCCGATATAGTTTCCACGAATTTACTATAACAGAATCGATAGCATTAGTAAACAATGGCCACCACCACTTTTTTCCACACACTTTTATTCTATAGTTTCCAATGTCATTGTCATAAGAATCCACGCCACCCATGAATTTTGTGTATTGTGCTACCATTAATGGCTGACTAATAGTTATATCTTTTCTTTCTTTTCTGCTATATCTTTTTGTATTTGTTAATGGGTAAATTCCATTGTGATTACTGGCAACTGTCACCACTGCATTATCATTCCATCTAGCTACTGCAAAACTAGTTTTTTTATCAAATGCAAAATCGAATGTACCTCTATCCATCTTCTGCAATACTTTTGAACTCTTTAGTGGGCAATTAGGAAGCCTCCTTTCTCTGACAGTGCCGGTAGCGAAATATCCTTTTTCATTGAGTAATTTAAATAGATCATATGTCGAAAAAAATTGTCAAAATAAATTCTATGCTTGTTCGGATGGGATACAACATTTAACAGATCGAGTACCACTTGTGTCCCCAGACCATATTCAGGTTTTTCTTTTTTAGCACCTCCATATGGTATAATTGGTACAAATACCCATCAGAACTACATAAACACCAAAGCTTGAATCCAAATCTGATTGGTTTTCCCTTTATAAACATTTTTTCTGAATACCTACCAAAATATGGCACCATTTCTTCAGCAATAGATAAATTGTGAGAAAAAACGCCAAACTATAAATTACGTTTGTTTATTTCATCCAAAAATGGCTGAATTTTGCAAATTTATCGTTCTTGTCAAGCAATTTGTTATTGGAAAGGTGCAGGTTCCTTTTTATTGCTCTAAAGGTGTTACGGCTCATTGAATTTCTGACTACTTCAACAACCTTATCTTCCTTACTCCAATACATTTCTGTTTGAGGTAACGTATGATAACCAGTCAGTATCGAAATTGCAATAAATCTTTTTAATAACGCACTAATTAAAGAAAACTCATGCCGATTGTTGTCATGTGCATATTTTATACTGAACTCTAAAATCATATTCAGCAAATCATTATCAAAATAAAGGAAAAATATTTCAATGGGTGATTTTCCTGCCAGTTTATTTTCTAAAATTTCTATTTGTCTATGTTCTACTGAATTTGGCAATTCTTAATAAATTGGTTCAATTTTTTACCATTTTGGAATGTTTGTTTTGGGTTTAGTTTTAGATTTGTTTGGTTTATCCTTGCAATTTGATATTTCAGCATCAATGTCTTTTTCTGAATGTACATGAATCTCAAACGTACCTGCTATATTTTCCATTGCTGAAAGCAATGGAAAACTACAACTGTTTTTTTGTTGGCTCTGCATTTTCAAAATGTGGCTCTGCATTTTCACATAACAATAATGGAGGCGCCTTCCTTGGTAAAATAGTCCCCCGTACGGATCTCCGGGTGGGGACTACTAAGGAAGGGGTCACCAGAAAAGTAAAAAATAACATTCTACGAGTCGGAGCGTGGAATGTTAGAAGCTTAAAAAAGGTTGGTAGGCTAGAAAATTTAAAAAGGGAAATGGATAGGGTAAATGTGGATAAGTAGGAATTAGTGAGGTTCGGTGGGAAGAGGAAGGCGACTTTTGGTCAGGTGATTTTACAGTAATTAATTCAGTGTCAAATAATGGGCAGGCAGGAATAGGTTTTGTGATGAACAAGAAGATAGGAAGGAGAGTGGAGTATTTCAGGACGCATAGCGATAGGATCATTGTAATAAGGATAAAATCAAAACCTAAACCGACAACAATTGTTAACGTCTATATGCCTACAAGCGCCCATTATGATGATGAGGTAGAGTGTGTATACGAAGAGATTGATGAAGCAATTAAACACGTAAAAGGAGATGAAAATTTAATAATAGTTGGAGATTGGAATGCAAGCATTGGAAAAGGCAAGGAAGGAAATATAGTGGGTGAATACGGGCTGGGCAAAAGGAATGAAAGAGGGGACCGACTTATAGAGTTTTGCACGAAGAATAATTTAGTAATTGCCAACACCCAATTTAAAAATCATAATAGAAGAATATACACTTGGAAAAAGCCAGGCGATACTGCAAGGTATCAGATAGATTATATCATGGTTAAGCAAAGATTTAGAAATCAACTCGTTGACTGAAAAACTTACCCTGGAGCAGACATTGATAGCGACCATAATTTGGTGATAATGAAATGTAGATTGGGGTTTAAAAACCTAAAGAAAAGGTGTCAGATGAATTGGTGGAATTTAGAGAAGCTTGAGGAAGAGGAGGTAAAGAAGATTTTTGAGGAGGACATCACAAGAGGTCTGAGTAAAAAAGATAAGGTAGAAAATGTAGAAGAAGAATGGGAGAATGTTAAAAAGGAAATTCATAAATCAGCAGAAGGAAACTTAGGTGGAATAAAGAGAACTGGTAGAAAACCTTGGGTTTCAGACGATATATTGCAGCTGATGGATGAACGTAGAAAATATAAGAATGCTAGTGATGAAGAAAGTAAAAGGAACTATCGGCAATTAAGAAATGCTATAAACAGGAAGTGCAAACTGGCGAAAGAAGAGTGGATTAAAGAAATGTGTTCACAAGTGAAAAGAGAAATGAACATTGGTAAAATAGACAGAGCATACAGGAAAGTTAAGGAAAATTTTGGGGTACATAAATTAAAATCTAATAATGTGTTAAACAAAGATGGTACACCAATATATAATACGAAAGGTAAAGTCGATAGATGGGTGGAATATATTGAAGAGTTATACGGAGGAAATGAATTAGAAAATGGTATTATAGAGGAAGAAGAGGAGGATGAAATGGGAGAAACAATACTGAGATCTGAATTTAAGAGAGCATTAAAAGATTTAAATGGCAGAAAGGCTCCTGGAATAGACGGAATACCTGTAGAATTACATCGCAGTGCAGGTGAGGAAGCGATTGATAGATTATACAAACTGGTGTGTAATATTTATGAAAAAGGGGAATTTCCGTCAGACTTCAAAAAAAGTGTTATAGTCATGATACCAAAGAAAGCAGGGGCAGATAAATGTGAAGAATACAGAACAATTAGTTTAACTAGTCATGCATCAAAAATATTATCTAGAATTCTATACAGAAGAATTGAGAGGAGAGTGGAGGAAGTGTTAGGAGAAGACCAATTTGGTTTCAGGAAAAGTATAGGGACAAGGGAAGCAATTTTAGGCCTCAGATTAATAGTAGAAGGAAGATTAAAGAAAAACAAACCAACATACTTGGCGTTTATAAACCTAGAAAAGGCATTCGATAACGTAGACTGGAATAAAATGTTCAGCATTTAAAAAAAATTAGGGTTCAAATACAGAGATAGAAGAACAATTGCTAACATGTACAGGAACCAAACAGCAACAGTAACAATTGAAGAACATAAGAAAGAAGCCGTAATAAGAAAGGGAGTCCGACAAGGATTTTCCCTATCTCGTTACTTTTTAATCTTTACATGGAACTAGCAGTTAATGATGTTTAAGAACAATTTAGATTCGGAGTAACAGTACAAGGTGAAAAGATAAAGATGCTACGATTTGCTGATGATATAGTAATTCTAGCCGAGAGTATAAAGGATTTAGAAGAAACAATGAACGGCATAGATGAAGTCCTACGCAAGAACTATCGCATGAAAATAAACAAGAACAAAACAAAAGTAATGAAATGTAGTAGAAATAACAAAGATGGACCACTGAATGTGAAAATAGGAGGAGAAAAGATTATGGAGGTAGAAGAATTTTGTTATTTGGGAAGTAGAATTACTAAAGATGGACGAAGCAGGAGCGATATAAAATGCCGAATAGCACAAGCTAAACGGGCCTTCAGTAAGAAATATAGATTGTTTACATCAAAAATTAATTTAAATGTCAGGAAAAGATTTTCGAAAGTGTATGTTTGGAGTGTCGCTTTATATGGAAGTGAAACTTGGACGATCGGAGTATCTGAGAAGAAAAGGTTAGAAGCTTTTGAAATGTGGTGTTATAGGAGAATGTTAAAAATCAGATGGGTGAATAAAGTGACAAATGAAGAGGTATTGCGGCAAATAGATGAAGAAAGAAGCATTTGGAAAAATATAGTTAAAAGAAGAGACAGACTTATAGGCCACATACTAAGGCATCCTGGAATAGTCGCTTTAATATTGGAAGGACAGGTATAAGGGAAAAATTGTGTAGGCAGGCCACGTTTGGAATATGTAAAACAAATTGTTAGGGATGTAGGATGACGAGGATATACTGAAATGAAACGACTAGCACTAGATAGGGAATCTTGGAGAGCTGCATCAAACCGGTCAAATGACTGAAGACAAAAAAAAACCTGCTATATTAGTTGTTGCTGTAAAAGGGGTCTCGATTAGCAAATTGTCATCAAAATCTTCTTCATCTGTAAGTTCATCAACTTTAGGTGGAATATAAGTCGCGTCAATAGCAGTTGCTTGCGATATGTTATCTTCATCTTCATCTAAAAAGGACTGCAATTCGTCAAGTGTCAGCGGTTTTTCAAAATTCTACATTTTACAAAATACTTAAATTATAATGAAATCAACTCGACTCTTGTAAAACTAATGCATGTACGTAGTAAATAAACACTATACTAAAACACGATGTAATATTGTTTGAGATACTTCTTGAGTAAATTTCTATGAATTATAAAATTAATACCGAAACGTAATAAAAATTTAATAACAAAAGGAAACGCTGTATCAATTCAATAAAATGTTAAACCAAACAAAACTACAACGATGTATAAGCAAAACAATGCAACACAAGACTTTGAGAATATTCCAACGTAACCTATTACGATGCATGCTTAGCTCATGAGTGATCACTCATTATGCCAAAGGTGTGTCATCACACCATTATCTTTAACGACTGCTATTTATAATGATTTTTAAAAACAAGTTATTTTTATCAATTGACAATAAAAAACAAAACCTAGAGATATAATTAAAATAATAATATTATTTATAACAACTCTGCTATCCAAATATATTATAAAATGAAGCAGTTACACGGAATGTTAAATTACAGTAAGTTTGAATGTAGTTAAACTAAAAAATAAAAACGTAATCAATTATAACTTATGTTAGGGTGATCAAAGAACTTGTAAAAAGTGAAGAAAATTATTTAGAAATTTATAAAAAAATTATTTTAGAAAAAGGTGCGTTTACGCACCACTGGCAAAAAATCGGTTAATAAAAATTTAAGTAAATTAATCACATTAATTTGGTTTAGAGGATTTGCAAAAAAAAAGAAACTCGCCAATTTGTTTTCATGTATGGTGTAATTTTATGCTGTTGTCTACATATCTATATCACACAAAATACAGTGTTGATGTATATTAGAGAATGAATTTATAAAGGTGTTAGAAATGGCGATGGGTTAAGACTAGACAATTTTTTGAGCAGTATCTTCCTAACTGTTTGTTTTTAATAATTCAACGAAGTGAATAAAAAAAAAAAAATACTTTCATTGGTCCATTTTTCAGTAAATACTCAGTAACATGAGAATAGAAAATTGAATTTTTTTTTTTTGCATTGTTCAGTAGTATTTACTCTACTACACAGAATTTACTGTAATTTTATTTCATACTAAAAGAAATTTAAATGTTATGTTAGTTTTAAAAATTTCACATACTATTAATATTGACATTGGCAACAAAAACTGATAAAGTTCAAATAAAAATGCAAAATATTTTAGTATTTAAAATGCCAAATTTCCATGGATTTGATAAAACCTGTAGTAGACAAGTACAAATGACTTACTGGTTCATCCCCCAACAACTAATTAAAGGTACTTATGTCTGTTTAGATGCAGAAAATACAATTTGATCTTGAAGGAGAACATATCACATATGCTATGATCTCTGTCAATGCTTTCTACTGGATATTGAATGCTGCTTTCCCATAAAACTTAACTAGAGCAGGAATCGGTTGTAAAGATGTGGTCTTCTGGTTTGATAAAAGATAAGCATGCACTATGTATGTACTAACTTTGGTATCAATATGCTAAATGATTGAAAGAATACTCTGTTCTGGAACATACAATAGATCATATCAAATTATGTGTACTATTTTACTGGATTTCAATTTGGTAATGACATCTACTTATTATCTGAATGCTGGTGACCAGTGGTGGCTCATAGTTGTAATTAGTGGGGGTGCTACTCCAAAAATTTTTTTCTGGGCCTTTTCAAGGCCATGGTTAAAGTTTTCTGGAAAATAAAAGAACAGAAAAAATGGATCAAATAGAATAGTTGGAAGCAGGATAAAAATCTAATTATACATTTTATCACATTCAAGAATATGATTTTTTTTTTTTTGTCTCTACTCCCCTGGGCCGGTCCGACTTGTTGGTATTGCGCCGCCCAGGGGAGTGTCTATAGACTCTAATAAGCCTCCCCGCCTACATGCTATATACCGACATGGCAGGTCGGCTTACTGGTTCAGATCTTTTGAGACAATCAAGTTGCCCTTTTTCTGACACCACACCATACCTTGAACGTCGCGGTATGCTGCCAGGTCTTTTTGTATCACCTACTTCTATCCAACCCTTTGGAGTCCCCAACGGTTCATCGAGACCGGCACACCTTGGCATGCCGACTCTCCCCATTGAGGCTGTCCACCCTTCCCTAACACTAAAAACCCAGACGCTCCTCCTCGTTCTTTTGTTATAACCTTCCTTATAAAACTGGAGATATCCCTCCATTAATTTTCATTTTCCAACATATTTCTTACTATGTTGAGGGGACTCATTCCCTGGATATTTGCTGTTGCTCTATGGGTGGCCCATTTATTGCAAGCAAAGAAGGTGTGTCTGACGTCATCAAGTCCCTCACAGTACATACATGTCGAATCTACGCGTCTTCCTACTTTGTACAGGTAATGGTTAAAATTACCGTGTCCTGTGAGGAACTGTGTAACAAAAAAGTCCACCTCACCGTGTTTTCTCTCAATCCAGGTCTTAATGTCCGGGATGAGTCCCCTTGTCCACCGCGCTACTCACGCCTCTATCCACCTGTTCTGCCAGTTATTCATGACTTCATTTCTGATCTCTTGCTCGTCCTTTCCGTTCGCTTTATCTACGTGTTTCTTCGCGGTTAGATCTATTGGAAGTACCCCTGCCACCACGCACAGCACATCATACGAGACCATACAATACGCTGAGATCACCCCCAAAAGTACCTTTCTGTGTATCTTTATCAACTTGTTCTTTTTATGTTTATCGCAGGCCACCAAACTGGTGCCGCGTACATCAAAGAGGATGCCACGAAGGTGGCTAGCAGCTTGCGTTTAGATGTTCTGGGTGCTCTTTGCATAGACATGATTAGATTGAGGCCTTTAAATGTACCTTCTGCTCTTTTACATACTCTATCTATATGCTCTGTAAATTTGCAATTTTTTTGTAGAATTACACCTAGGTACTTCAAAGATGATACTTCTTCTATAGCGCTTCCGTTTATTCTGATTTTTAACAGGTCCAGGCGTCTTTTGCCTGTAAATGTTATACATTTACATTTGTCTAATGACAATGCTAATGCCCTGGAGACCAGCCATTGTCCTACTATAGTCATGGTCTCGTCCACCTTATTTTGTACTTCCAACGTAGATCTACCCTGTATGAGAACCGCGAGATCGTCCGCGTACGCCACTAGTTCAACACCAGCTGGGTATTCCTTCTGTAGTAGGCTATCAAAGGCCATGATCCACAATAACGGCCCTAACACCGATCCCTGCGGTACACCTCCTCGCATATAGACCTCTATGTTGTCTTCTTGCGCCTCCACTGTGCATCTTCTTTCTGAAAGGTATTCCTCTATTTGATTTCTTAAATATCTACTGATCCTTTTAGATATCAATGCTTCTTTTATGTGATCCCATTGTATTGATCCGAAGGCGTTTTTTATATCGAGAGAGATCATCAGAGGGATACCTCTCGTTCTTCATGTACCAGCCTTGACTTCATTGGCCCAATTGTTGCCTTCCATTATGCCCTGCACAGTGGAGCGATTTCGCCAAAAGCCAAATTGGCTGGGGCTAATTCCAGCCCCTTCTAGCTCCTGGGAGATGCATTTGGCCAGCATTTTTTCGACTAGTTTGCCCATTGTATTAATGGGCATGCTGGGGGGGGGGGGGGGGTCAGGGGGTAGGAAGGGTTATGAAATGGATTTATATCTTGGAATTATTGTTCTAGGATTTATGGATCAGGCGATATTAAGGAAAAACTATACCCCTATTAATCGTCTCTCAGGACTTAGAAAAATTTCGTTAGAAAATTATTCATCTCTGTTGAAAATTATTTTAAGTGTTTGTTTACAACTAAGAAGTTGTTTACTACTTTAGAAGTTCTACTGGATCTGCCCTGTCTATTTGACTTAGGAAAATTTGCTATTATGAGCTATTATATAACCTCAAAACTATTAATTTTTTCTGTAAAAAACAGCTTGTACTCACAATAGGTGTTATATATTCACTTCCTCTTATGTCCTTGATGATTAATAACCACAATATTTCACTTAAGCACTATGTACCACTTAAGAAACTGACTAAAAAGGTTTTATATTCACTTATATACCCAATTCACAAAAAACCTTAATAAAAAAGTAAATCCTTAACCAAATCTCTTGAAAATTCACAAACTCCCGAATATCAAAATCAACAAATTATCCGAAAAACCAGTCCAAAATTAAACAAAACGCAGAGCTCAATAGACACATCCTCTCAGACAGAGTATCCACACTCGACTTCAAGAATATGATACACGGTTTTTAAGCACACTGTACTTAAAAACCGTATTCAGTTTAACCAAATAAATAAAATGTCAATACAAATAATATTTTTTAGTATTATTAGATAATAACTTAATAAAATGTCCGCTTAAAAACACTATAATCCAATGGTGCTTAATTTAAATTTCTATTTACACAGAAAAAAATACATAATTAGTTTTTATTAATTACCTTCTCTTTTGCCCTTCCGTGTTTTTAGACAGATTTGGCAATCAAAGAGCCCTTGCTTTCCGCCATCTTCTGATCACTACTGAAAAAACAACTAAACCACTTTTATATTCCTTCCGCTGACTAAACTAGAAAAGGGAATGAACAAGGAACGTTCCATACACACGGACTAAAATAAAAACTACCTTCCACCAGCATGTCAGGGTCGACACTGTGGGAGCAACAGTGCTCTCCCCCTTCATGTGCAGCTTCCTATGTGTGCATACACACAACAGCCACACATCACGCCACTGGAACTGTGAAGGGCACAGTTCCACACAAAGATTTTTATACCTTTTTCATAAACTGAGGGATGGGTACTGACTTAAGCTTAAGGATTATATACTGTACATGTATAAAAGAAGAATTAGAAAAAAGGACTCACAATAAGTGTTATCGATAACAACAAGTGGAAATAACAACAAGGGTACTGGAGTTTCATAGTACCTATATGTGAGCTGCCACTGCTGGTGACATTACTATAATTATGTAAAATCCAGATAATTGTCTCACATCCTTAAATGGTCTGAATGTTCAATTTTGTTTACCTATTATACTAAACTGAAAAGATATTAAATAAACTGTGAATTTTTGTACTTGAATTTAAAGTCGAAATCTCTGCAGCTATAAAATAATAGTTACAGCATAGCTCTGAATATTGTAAAGATAACAGACCAATCATTAAATTTAGATTTCTTCGTCAAATTTATTAAAATTATGGAAACAAATTGAGCTCTGTGTATAAGGTTTCTTGTTACAATGAAATATTTACCTGTAGATGAAAATAACACTCCCATCAGTACTCATTACAAAATTCCAATGATGTCTTCCCCCATTTCAAATCCTGAATTTTTTCTTGTTGGGAGATTTATGAAAGCCAACTTTAGTTCTGTTAGTGTTCAAGATAAAAAAATTCAGTTCACAATATTTCATAAAAATATCAAACTTGCTCCAGACAACACATGGATCAGCTAAATAAAAATATCATCTGCAAATCTTCAAATAACTTTTACTAACTGGGCCAATCAAATCCTCCAACCCCTTTTACCTTAAAAAATTCTGTTAAATCAGTCATAAATAGTGCAAGGGAGACAAAATTTTACACTACAGTACGCCTTTGTTATTTTAATATATCTTCAGTTAAATCTCCATTTACATTTAATTGCATAATAGTGTTTTCATGAAAAGTTTAGCAATTTTTCTGCCAAACCCATTTAAAATAATTTATTCCATAGCTTAAACCACTTAACTGAATTAAAGCTCCCCTTGAAATCCACAAGGATTCTGTATACATTATCAATACTATTTGATGAGATTATTGCATTTAATTGAATATATTATCCAGACACCATCTATGAGAATGAAACTCAGCCTTTTATTTAGGTAACAAACCTGCTTCCTCAACCCACATCACTAATCTACATGCATCTTTAGCAGTGGAATCTATACATTTATTACCTGGAATTCCCATTTGGCTAGGATCCAGCAGAAACTCAATTGTGTGTTGCGATGGTTCAATTCAATAAATGCATGATAGATTTTGGTGATGATAGGATGTCTAAATACAAATCTTATAAAGCTTGGAGTGCACTACACAAGTTGCTACAAATAAGAATTTTTCTAATGAACCTTTTTATATCACTACGTTACTTGATAAACCATGGCTTATCTCTTACTATCAAAGAACTATTTTTATTGTTAAAAAAAAACCATCAAGTTCTGCAACCTGCATTACAGAATCTTTGAAATTATTATATAGAGCAGTAATATCAGGGTCTTCAATGTAAATTCTACTTGACTAATTAAATGAAATAATAATATCTTTATCATTATCATCTTACACTATTATATTACTTGCTAAACAACATTCCTTTGTAATATTATAGCCAGTTATAGAAAGTGAGCAGACTAAATGAACAGATAAGGGTGATAAATGTCAATCAAGAAATTCTAAAAGCTTCATTGTTGAGCTACAATAAGTTTTTTGTACTGCCACCTTTATTGGAAAGATATGTTAAACAATCTTGAGGATCAGCTGGTGAACTTCCGTGGTAAACAACCCCCACTCTTCCATTAACAGTACTAGTTGGGACCCCTCTAATACTTATAATTAAATATTTATTAAATTAAAAAGGATTTGGCCTTTAAAAGCACACCAACATCTTGATTCAGATTACCTAATTGGTAATTAAAATCACCAGCCATTATGTTGGGTCTAAGGTGTTAAATTAAAAAAAAATCTTGTAAAGCATATATACATTCATAATTATGTAAGTTGGGACTCAAGTAAACAGAACTAAAGAAATAAAATAATCTCTCTGACCTACATCAATAACCAAATTCAGATTTATTATACAATAAAGATGATTTAGAAAACAGAGTTTTTTCACCAATGTAAATAAACCTTTTCTTGCTTTGCCAAAGCTTTTTGTTTTTTACTGCTGAGACAAAAAAAAAGGTTAAATAAATAAGGCATTGAACTAACATCTACAAAAATCCATATTTCACTAAAGATATACTGAATTATAGTGTACTGATTCAAGCAAATGCTAATGCAGAGAGATTGAACAATGAGTCTTAAAGAATACAAAATTGAATTAATAAATCCTGATAACTTATAGATGTACACACCTTTATCAAACAAAAGCCTACCAGATAAATCTCTGCAAGATTCATCACTAAACCTTCTGTTGCATTGACATATTGGAAACTGAACTCTTCCTTTCTGGATTGACTTGGTACTAAATGTCTTCAAAGATGACTAGGATAGTTTACTGTGGTTTACCTACCTCTTTTTGGTGTTACTAGAATTACTTGCCTCTTAGTAATCAGAATCTATTTGCCTTGTGATAATTTCTCTTCCTGCATATTAAACGCAAGAGTTAGTGCAATAAAACCTCTCTAATAAGTAGTTTAAATCATCAGTATTGCATCTTGAGATGCAATACTGTAAACTTTAACCTTATTCTCTTCCCTCATTAAAATTTTTTTATGACTGGACCAAACACACATAAATTTTCCACACTTCTATTCACTTTTTAGCATTTTGAGTATTTTCCAATAATGTGACAGCTCATTTATTAAAAAATGACTTATGAGGGGAAACTGAAAATGGTTCAGAAGAGAGCTTATCCAGGGAAACTTCTTTTAATCTTAACATCTGAAGTTTATTACTTCAGATGTATAAATTTTAAATAAATGAAGATGTGACTGATTTACTATTTAAACTATAACAAAATTTAAATTTCTCTTCATTACAAGGGAAATCTGTAGCTTCACAAACAACTCTGTGACAATCATAATATTTCCCCAGGGCATATTAGAAACTTTGCCCCCATCACACAGTAAAATCTGATTATTAGCTCAATCTGGCCTTTAGAGAATCTAAATTGTTAGTCATCTTAGACATATAGATTTTGGAATCTTCAATTTTCTCACAAACATCAAACCCTCAGTAAAATTACAAACAGCTCTTTAATGCTAATTTTTTATTCTGCAATAGCATGTAAAATATTATTCTGTGACAATTATTTTATTTGCATCAGAATGCAAAGCTAAAAAAGCTCATAGATGATGAAGTCCAAATGATCAAGCAATCCATCTCTCCACCACTGCCAGTTGCTTAGCTTCTCTCCTTACAAGAAGAATATGCATTCAAAAGTATATGGAAAAGTGTGTATAATTACTTGTAATAACCGTATATCACACAAAAAACAAAAGATTACTGATTAAGTAAGATTATTTTTCTAGATTCTTAAGAATAAAATCTTATAAAGTAACTAGTATCAATTTTAATGCCAAATGGTTACGTTATTCTACTAATTAAACAGAGCACATAAATTAACAACCACTGTGCATGAACACTCAATACCAATAAAGATATAGTTATTAGGAAGTATTTTAATGTACTTTTGAATGAGTTATCTGCCTCCATAAAATAAAGTTGATGGTAATTAATTTAAAATGTTATTATTTTGTATTGACGTACCTTATTTATGCTTCAGCAAAATACACGTTAGTTTTCTTGAGGTATCAAGATTTTTAATGGTTTGTCAGGCAGAACTACTGCACTAGAAAAAATAAATTTAGATCTATGGTTAGAAATTAATTAAGAAGAAAACTTTCTATTCTTTTGATGAAAATTTTATGGGCTCATTTAATTTCTAAAGTCAATGCAGGCAGATCAAGTTTGTTGCTATGTGTAAATTATTCTTTTGAACAATACATCCAGTTTCTGGTCTATGATACGGGATTTATGGTGTAGTATCTATATAAAAATTTCAATAATAATAATAATATACAAAACAATCCACTTGGACATGGTAATAAATATAATAATGACTGTTATCGATGAAAACATTGCAGTGCATGGCCAAACTTTATTGTGGTACGACAGGGAGTGAATGTATTTACTGCTTAAAGTATAAATTATTAGGTCTCTTTTTAATAAATTCTTACTTTAAAAATAAAAGTTAGGAATTTTTTAATTACTATCCGAGAAAAATAAGAATTAAACTGGATTTTCAAAATCTTAAAATTTCAATAAGGTTAAATCCTTTAGATTTGTCAGCTTTCTTTTTCAATTGTAATCGGTCAGGAATATACAAAGAAATTTGGCTGGATAATGTTAATGGATTCCAAACTGTAAAATAAATTAATCAAAATAAATGTGAATACTTACTACGAGCCATTATCGTTGTCAGCGTCTAATGTGTTTATTCCCGAGGAATGTGTAGATTCTATATCTATCAACTTACTCAACTGCAGGTTACATGATCGTTTTGTACATTCAGCAAGTTTGAAAGATAAAGGCTCTAAAATTCCAGACCTTACATTATCTATGCAACGGTACATTTTTTTTACAACACGTACAAAAGGACGATAATCAAACTAAATTTTGAGAAACACAAATATAACCTGACAAATGTAAGCATTACAGGTAAACAGCAATACACGATTTACAAGTAATCGATAGTCACTATCGAATGTCAAACACTTCACGATAGTCTCTAGTCGTACGTAGGAAAAGAGCACTGATCACTATATAACTGGATAGAGGAATTTGGCGTAAAATACAGTGTTCAATATTAACTTTAGCGCCACAGAATGATATGTTGGGAACTAAATAAAACCATTGAACGCTTGCGCTACTATAATCGTAATGTTTATTTTTCTCAAGTCAGATAACCGTATTGGACAATAGTTTTACGACTACTGTATATATTTAATCAATATTTTTTATTATTTATGAAAAAACAACTTATCATAAATTCACAATAATTACGCAATCTTTGAAATTCTTACATTGTTATAACCACAAATCTTACGTTGTACTTACTTAAAGAAAGATACATTGTTCAATTTCGCATCTTTTATTTTACGAAACACACACTTTCGCATGATTTTTACTCACAAATTTCTTTTCTATATACAAGTATTTACAATCAGTTGTTTTTTAATGCTATAAAAATAGATCCCTTTATTCAAAATCAGGGCACTTTTACTGCATCGTTTAAATTTAAAACATGATTTTATCCCTACTCTTACCTCTACGCATGCGCTGTTTCATTTTATTTAGTTCTACCACTTATTGAATGGCGCTAGTTTAATTTTACCAATTTCAGTACTTTTCTTTCTTTCTTTTTCCTGACAAAAAAAAAAAAAAGAAGATAATTCTTCAGAGGATGATATGTATGAGTGTAAATGAAGTGTAGTCTTGTACATTCTCAGTTCAACCATTCCTGAGATGTGCGGTTAATTGAAACCCAACCACCAAAGAACACCAGTATCCACAATCTAGTATTCAAATCCGTGTAAAAATAACTGGCTTTACTAGGACTTGAGCGCTGGAACTCTCGACTTCCAAATCAGCTGATTTGGGAAGACGCGTTCACCACTAGACCAACCCGGTGGGTGCCCCAATTTCAGTACTAGGTCCCTGAAACCCACCGGGCTGGTCTAATGGTGAATGCGTCTTCCCAAATCAGTTGATTTGGAAGTCGAGAGTTCCAGCCTTCAATTCCTAGTAATGTCTGTTATTTTTACATGGATTTGAATACTAGATCGTGGATACCGGTGTTCTTTAGTGATTGGGTTTCAATTAATCACACATCTCAGGAATGGTCGAACTGAAACTGTACAAGACTACACTTCATTTACATTCATACATATCATCCTCTCAAGTATTATCTGAAAGGGTAATTACCGGAGGCTAAACAGGAAAAAGAAAAGTACTGGGTTCCCTATCCAGTTATATACACAGTGGAAAAGACAAATGGTATTTTAACAGACGGTCGTCTGATTTCGGTGTGGGGACGAAGTAATATAAAACATCGCTAAGGTGGGTAAAATCGGGCCTATGTTACAATTAAAATTAATCTTATTTTTAACTAAATGCAAAAACTTATTATTTTAATATATAATTAATGTGTTAATAAACTGTATATTAATAGTAAAAATTTTCATTGTGAACAAAATTATAATTGATATAATGCGCAATTTTATTTTGTTAAAATTACCAATAATTGATTAATAATATTCCTAAATATCAATAGAAATAGTTTATTTTACAAGGTTAATTGAAGTTTAAAATTTCCTTTAATAATTAATCTTGCATCAGTATTATTTTTCATTTTATTCTGAGTTAGAAAATGTAAGTGGTTATTTATTTGTAATCCATGGTTTGTCTTGAATGTTGAATATGCAGTTTTTTTTTTAAGTAATGTTTTAGGTGCAACATCTAAAAATGGCCTTTAAGAAAAAATGGTCCCCATTATTTAACGGTTAGAATATGAAAAAACTTTAAGGAGGTTGCAAAGTTATTGGGCATTAGCAATTCAACAATTTGGTGATATGAAATGTTAACTTAATTGTTTAGACCATTACTTGATAAATTTGGCCCCAGGTAACTAATATCCTTTTAGAGGGTCAATATTAACACACAAAGTGTAATATTAAAAAAAAATTCTTGCATAGTTCTGTGAAAAAATACCAAATTTTCATTATTTGAAAATACATAACATGAAGTTACATATTTTTTAACTTGCCACTAGCTCAAATTTTTTGGACCTTAAATTGAGTGTCAATAACGACTCGACCAATCTTCATCAAATTTTCACATGCACTACTACAACATATCTAAATTTCAATGAAACTGATCTGGTAGTTTTGGAAATTTTTGAGCGACAAAATTTTATACATAGGCTGATAAATAAATAAGGAAACCACAGTTTAAGTGAATGGTATTTTCATATTCTTCATATCTCAAAACGTAAAGACCCCCTACTCGCACCACGCGACTGAAAGTAATACTGTACTTTTCATTGAAATGCCAGTAAAAAATAAACTGGAAAACCATATCTTAAAACTTAAGCATGGATGCAACAGTTTTATCACAATCATGTGGTGTTAATTTCTAAAGTGAAAACAGAATAAATATGTTACATTAAAAAATCTAAAATTTAATACTAAGTGTATTAAAATATTAAAAAATACAGCTTTGTAATAATACTCAATATGTCATGTAATAAAAATTTGGGTGAGACAGTGCAATTCAAAATGATATTTCACTGAAAACAGAAGGAAAAATTAGTTCAATATTACAAATTATTTGCTGGCGTTATTAGTCATTTGGTGCTATTTTCCATTCCTTCCTGTTCTGTCTGTGATCTTCTAACTTCAGAATATTTACAACTAGCTTCCTAAAGTTATTTTTTCCATAAATGACAATCTTTATTTTCCTCTACAATTTTTATCCTCAATTGCCAAGTATATGGCCTGCCAACCTAGTTTTGTCTCTAAAACTACTAAAAGTATCTTAAGATTCTTTAACAAACCATCTACTGCTTTCATCCTCAGCTAAACACATTTCACAGGATTTTATTCTTTTCCTTTTGTTCATGTTTCACTACCATAATGTGCTACATTACACAGCACCATGTTTATGAATTTATTTTTAATTTTTTGATACCAACAAACTTCATTTCTACATGAAATCACTCCTTTTGCTTGTACTAGTCTGTTTTTTATATCTTCATTACTTTCCCTATAATTTGTTATATAATTGTGACAAAAAAATGGAACAAGTAGGTTTGTAGAGGTTGACAGATCCAACAATTTTATTTGAATGTAAGGGATCATTCTAAGGCCAAAGTTCATAGAAGATCCTCTAAAACCTTTGTTATTTTTTAACACAGAAAGTCACAGTTTACTATTAGGTTACTGAAATAAATTTGTAAATAAAAAAGTATGAAGTAGGTGTAGGGTTCTTTCTTTTTCCTGTTTAGCCTCGGTAACTACCGTTTAGATAATACTTCAGAGGATGAATGAGGATGATATGTATGAGTGTGAATGAAGTGTAGTCTTGTACATTCTCAGCTCGATCATACCTGAGATGTGTGGTTAATTGAAACCCAACCACCAAAGAACACCGGTATCCACGATCTAGTATTCAAGTCCGTGTAAAAATTACTGGCTTTACTAGGACTTGAACGCTGGAACTCTCGACTTCCAAATCAGCTGATTTGGGAAGACGCGTTCACCACTAGACCAACCCGGTGGGTTAGGTGTAGGGTTAGTTTTATGTTTCTTAACTGCTAACTCATATTTTACCCAGTACTGAGTTTCCAGATGATATTAAAAATATAACAGCATTGATTCAGATGTAACAAATAGTTGAGAAGAACAAAATATCAATTTTATATTTATTTAAAAAAATAAATATTATGTTATTGTAAAATATTACAACGCCAAAGTAGTAGTAAAATCTTCTAGCAGTTTTAAGCTTTACATATACTCTATATTTTAATTAACAATTTTTAACACATATTTGTGTCTTATAAAATAAACATTTTTTTGAAGATATATATCTACACTTACTATACAGTTGTAATCATTATTATTACTTTAATGATAGCTGTTGATTGAAGGACTGAAGAAAAACTTGCAGCGAAGAGAATAGATGCTGGAAAATCAAAACTGAATGAAATAAGATTATAAGTTTGAAGAAACCATAAGAATAGTCCTAGAAATGATCACAAAGGCAGATATAATAAAAAGTAAGTGATTAACTTTAAAAAAAGAAAATTAATAAGATAGGAAACAAGATAAACCAATGATAATAAAAGCAATATAAATATCAAAATACAAAAGATAGGTTAAAGAAGATGCAATAAGGTAGAGAAGAATGTAGTTAATGGAAAGGTAATAGATGAAATGTATATAAAAATAAGAGAAAATTGGGGAATATGAAGCTAAAATACATTAATATTAGAGGTGCAGGAATTAAATCAAAGATAGAAGAAAAAGCTCATAGCTAGCAGAAATATATTCAAATAGTTGAGGGGGAGAAAATTCTGATGTTTGAGGACGCAAAAAATTGATGGAGACGATACTATTTTAAAATCAGAATGTAGATTTAAACAAGAATTAGGTAGGAGACATACCATCAGAATTATTATCTTGTAAAAAAACAGTAATAAATGGACTACATAGATTAGTATGTAGAATTTATGAGACTGGAGAAGTGCCATCATAGGTGAAAAAACCGACTGACTGATAATGTAGTACAGGAAGTAAAAGTAGATGAATATGAAAATTACTGTAGTAAAATCTTGTAACAATTAATGTATTGGAAATAATTGCTGTGATAGTTTGCAAATGAATGGAAGGTGGAAGATCAGTGGTTTAAGAAGGAACAAAGGTACAGAGAAGCCATTTTTGTGATTATACTGATTTCAGAAAGCTGACCGAGGAATAAAGTTACCTACAGCATTACTGATATCTTGAAAAGTCATTTCATAATAAGGAATGGAATAAAATGTTCATATTTTTAATAGAAATCGGATTGCAATAAAAAAAGAAGAGCTGATCTGTAGTTATAACATAACAAAAGGCAGACTGTTAATAATCATCCAGAAAGAAGTGGGACAAAAATATAGTGTATCCCATTTAGTTTAAATTTTTATGCAATGGTACAAAAGAAATGAAGGAAAAATGTAGGTATGGAGTAACAATCTATGGAACAAAATAACATTTTAAGATTATTTAAAATTATTAACATTTTAAACAATAAACTGAACCAAACATGTTTAGAAAACTTTAAAGCTCAAAAAATACTTTTATATACTGGTGTTATTTGAGCACCAGTCAGCTGCAAGAATGACTGAAGACATTATGGTTGTAAATTTTAGAATAATGTTATATTTATTCTGATTCATTGTTTATAAAGCTTAAGATAATTTTTGTACTGTTTGCCATGAACAATAACATAAAACTGTTAAAATTCACTAACAACATTGTTCAATTGGCAGAAACAACAAAAGAGGATAGTCTACCATTGTGAAAAATTAAATTGGGATCTGCTCTGTATTTAATGAAGTTACACTTGAGATTAAAATAGGATTTTCTTCCTACTGTTAATGAACAATATAGTTGTACACGGTAAACAGTTTGGGAGGAAATGCTCCACATGTTTGGTTATGGGGAAAGAGTTCCACAATAAGGGGGAGATAAGAACATCTGAAGGAACCACAGAATGATCACTTATATCACATGTAGGTAAAATATGAAAGGTTATTGGAAAAAATCAGATATTATGTTGAAAATTAAATGGAGGAAAAAGAATATGGATTTAGAAAGGATAGATATGCACAGAGCTGATATTGGTGATGATGCAAAGGTTGGAAAGATAGGAAGAATTTAACTGAAAAGACTATGATAGCATCTTAAGATCAGTAGTAAAAATAGTATATAAAAGTATTTCACAAAAAAAAAAAAAAACAAGAGAGGGCGATGAGAAAGTATAGTGTTATGGAAGGAATATGAACAAGAATTGATTATCTGAATAGTTTGATCACAGGACAGACTTTAAGTAAGGGAGTAAGTTGTCCTCTTCTTTTTCTTAAAGGTATGGATGAAGTTTTTAAGAGAAAGAAATGCTGAAAATCAAAAATAAGGGAAAACAAAGATGTTACTAAAAAAAGAATGAGATGTATGTAATACAGAGACTGAGAATGGAATGAGAGTGAACAGGAAAAATAGCAAGATAGTGATTCTGATTCAAAACGTAAGAAGAGATAGAAGCATTATAAAGTTAGGGCAAGATGATTTGGATGTAGTTAAAAGCTCTTGTGTATTTTTGGAGAGAATGATAAATAATATTTCGTTTTTTTGACAAAGTTAAGAGCACAATGGCCCATTCTTGTACTTAAGAATACATTTAAAGTAAAAAAAAATTACATTGGCAAATTGATAAGATGCAGTAGTCTTTTTCAGCATCTATGGTTTAGAAGTTCATATGAATGAAAAAAAAAACTGAATATACATCTACATTAAGAAATATTATTTCATCCATATGAACCTTTAGTCGTACATGGGAAAATATACAATTCATAAAACAAAATAAAATGAGTTTGAATTCAGAAGTTTGGAGTATCTGGAAAAATCCACCAGTGCGTTGGATTCTCGAAACACACTGATGGATTTTTTCAGATTGTGAAGAGACTTGCAGTATAAGTACATTGGTAACTACAGATGAAGGAAAAATTCAGGTTGTAAGATTGGAATGTTGTAGACAAATGATTGGTAATACAAAGAAAGATAGAAAAATGAGACAAGAGGATGTTATGACTAGCAGCTAGAATAAAAAATCTGAATAAGATAGATTTTGGTCAGAAATATTAATGAGAATGGAAGAGTAGCTAAGGATTAGTTAAAATGGGATAGGGAAGACTCCAAAGAAAAAGATGATTTGAGCAAGTGAAAAGGAACATAGGGAAGAGAATGAGGAATATTCCAGTAAATTATGGATGGATAGCAACAAGTAAAGGATGTTTCTGATGAGGCCCTATTCAACAAATATAAGTGACAGAAGATTATGAGGTAATAAATCTTAAATTCATCAGCAAGGAAATAATTAGACTAGTAAACATTTTATGACATTGTCATTTCCGATATACTTTTGTGACTTTATTTGATGTTAATGTATGGAAAATTATTAACCTACTCATGAAAAATTCCAAAATTCATCTGGCTTTGCCTAGGTGTTTTTTCTGTTTAGTAATGAAAATTGTTCAACTGTCTTCAATGAGGAAGGTATAGTTTCCCAGCAAGAGGATAATGCATCTTGAAACAAATTTTTAAAATGCCCTTTACTAGCTATGTGGTGGTACCCATACTTAATAATAAAATACATGCAATCATATTTTTTTTGCTGCGTATTTCTTCTGGTGACCACAACACAGCTAGAAGTTTTAATGAAATGGCAAATGAAAGAATGTATCTGCACTTAAGAATGTAATAATTTCTCAATAAACTGTTGTAAAATAACTGCAAAACATAACCAAAGCTTGTTCCTTTTTACATTAGTTTATTAAGAATTATTTTCAATCGACAATAAATATGGCGTTTAAATTTTCAAGGGAAATCTGGAAACATGATTTTTATGACTTTTTTTTTATTAGAATGTATTATATGTAATATATGATTACAAAATTTTTTTGTAGTGTGCTTTATATATAATGAAATATGGACTCATCCCTATACCCTCATCAAATCTCACATCGCCTAGTCCAATACTCTGGCAGTGGTGGACATTTCTAAAAACACAACTATCATATCCTGTTGCAGAATCAAAATGATTTTTTCAAATTAATAAAGTTTTATATCAAAAATTAAATAATAAGGCTATTCTTAAAGGAAGAATCATATTTCTGTTGAAGAATAAAAATGTGTAGATTCCAAGATTTGATCATATGCTGTAGAGCAGGGGTTGGCAATGTGGTACCGCAGGTGCCATGGCACCCTCAATGAGATTTTTATACACCCTCACTACATTACCCACCTATTAAGCCCAATAACCGTATCGGCATCGCACGTATATAAGACAATATAATTGCACAAGCTCAGTGTCAGCAAGTAGCAATCAAGGTAATACACCAACACACTTGCTACTTAACACGGAATATTGTCGGTTCTGATAAATTTAGTAATATGTTACCGTATTCTAAATGTTATTATTATCGACTATATTTTATTATTTACGTATTATTAGTAACCATATCACACAAGATGTGCTTTTCACTATCAAATACATATCATACTGGTTAAACGGATTTTATAAATAACCCATGATGAATAATTGTAGAAGAAAAAGAATTTATTGATTAAATGTTGACTGGGAAGAACAATTTGTTTTATTGACTTTAAAGGCAAATGTATGTGCTTATTGTGTAGTAATAGTTTGGCGCCCCAATAACGTTTGACTTTATTTTGCACCCTTACTGACAAAAAAAGTTGCTGACCTGTGCTGTAGAGAATCAAGTACCCTCTGTGTACGCACAAACTGCAGTCTACTAGTGTGAAAATCCAACATCAACAACCTCATAGTAATTGATAACAAAATTGTTACTTATTGAACAACATATTCAATATACTTTTCAACACATTAACACTGTACCACAATAAAGTAATTTTACAATTATTGACATTACATTATTTTAAACTTGTACATTTATATTAATCTTAATTAAGTGCGTTTGATAAATTCTTCATCATAAGTTAATGCATTAAGCACTTCAATGTTGTACATATCATTTAATAATTATTTCATACTTGTTTCAATTTTTGTATTACTCTCATAAACTGTTAAAACTGAAACTGCATTTACACTTCCATTCACAACACAAGAAAAACTGCAATCATACTGTAAAATTTGTTTTTCTCCTAACCAAAAAGAAAAACACTATAAGATAGCAAGATGTACTGCAGTTACATTTTAATTTATTATGCAGACATTTGAACTTGGATTTGTTGAAAATGATGACATACATTTATATTATTGCTCATTACTGTGACTATTCACATTTTTTTATATTATAACATGCAATGTTTTGTATTTTGTTGTTGCTGCGATGTAGTTGATTTAAATAGCATGTACATATAAGTTAAATATATAATGCACTTTTCTTACTATAATTAACCTTTTTCTTAGATAAATGTAATTTATCTGACTAGTCATTTAAATAAAACAGCAGTTGTTACCATTATACTGTTTGAAATGTTGGCCAAAATAAAACAAACCTTTTTATTGGTAATGAATGTCTTTTCATATAACTTTAAATTAAATAGTTAACCTTGAGACAAAAACAATTTAAAATTATTTATTTTATAAAATATGAATTATTTATTAAAAAGAAATTAATACTGTTTCCTTTCATACTGATGCAATTCTAAAAAAGTTAATGTACATTTACAAGCAGTTACACATCTGTAATAAAGTAGCAAGTAGTATTTATCATCAGTACTTTCAGTGCAGGGAATTCATGCTCTTACAGAGAACAGGCTATTGAAAGAAAGGTTCTCAAGTAAATTTAGTTTTAATTAAGTTTACTCTTTCTTTTATACATTTAGTCAAAATTTATGAAATGTTACATTTTTAAATTTCTGTTATAAAAATATTTAATGTGAAAAAAATAGTTTTTACACTGTAAAAGGATATGGATAGAAATTTTTTTAAAAGTTTGCCATCACCAAAATGATCTGAAACTTGATGAGGGCTAAGACAGGGGGTCCTTTCAACAAACGTAAATTGCATATTCCATCAAATGTTTTTATCAAAATTGTAGATGGAAATCATATATACAAAAATTGTTTTTCCTGAATTTTCCAACAGAATGTAAATGTTGCTTATTTACAACAATATTTAATTAATTAATTGTATTATAACTAGTTTCATTAGTTTTTGCTGCTTTCATAGTACTTCTGTTCCAGCAGGAAGTATGTTGAAGCATAATAAAGCTAATATTATGACAAAAAAGTTAATTTCATAAAAGCTAAAAATACCCATTAATTATTAATAAAATCAAGGAAGCATTAGAGTGAAAAATTACTGATTGGCCTCATTCAAGGGTCAACAACCACACCAGTTAAAACTTCAATTAACATTTACAAACTTGTAACTATAGAATTATGATATAGTTACTTTTTTAAATTTAGAAGAGTTAGCAATGATAGTGTTAAAAAGTATACAAATTAATGTAGTTGTAATTTACAAGATTCTGACATAAGCTTCTCTCTTTTTCTATTTATCTTAAAATTAACTTCTTGAATTTTTTTAAATTTCTCCAACTGTTTTTAATGCTAACAGACTTTTATTTACATCGACTTGACTTTACATTTGTATAGAAATTTCATACTGCATCTCTCTTGTACAAGAAATATGATCACAAAAAACTATTCTACTTGATAATATATTGTAAATGCCGCTTTCACATTCAATCTGATGAACTGTTGCTGCAAGTTTGTATGCAGTTTAAAGAAAAACAAACAAACAAACAAAAACAGACAACACAAGAAGAATTTTCTAGCAGAAAAGTCTGTTAGCATTAAAAATAATTTGAGAAATTAAGAAAAATTCAAAAAGTTAATTTTACAATAAATAGAAAAAGAGAAAAGCTTATGTCAGAATCTTGTAATAAAACTAAATTAATGGTTATATGTAAAGCGTTCAGGTTCGGTTAATCTGGACTATGTAGATTGTAAAAGCAAAGGGAAACTTAAAATATATGATTCAGACAAAAAAGAAGTAGGATCAAAAAATATTTCACTATTAGCAGAGGACAGAAAGGAATGAAAAATAGCATTAAACAAGTTAAATGAATTGTGACAGATATTGATGACATTATAGTACAAGGGTCATTCAAATATAACCTTAATTTGTTTACATAGCTTTGATAATAGATAAAATTATATTATTTTTCTACATAGTTTCCTTCAACAGAAATACATTTTCTCCACTGGATAGACAGCTTCCTGATTCCCTCATAAAAAAAAAACAAAATAGCTGCCCAACAACCACACATAATGCTTGAATGCGGCATTGTCTTCAAATCTTTCTCCTCCTGAAGCTTCTTTCACAGCAAACCAAATGTGTGGAAATCGCACGGTGACAAGTCAGGCATTCAAGAGGTGTTCAATGAATTTTAATGAGTTTATCATGAGTCTAAGCTGTTGTATGTGACCGTGCAATGTTGTGGAGGAGGATGTTGCGAATCAATTGCTGGAGTCATTTGATACGATATCCTGATGTCATCCAACAACTGGCAGTAGTATGCTGCATTTAGTATCCTTTGTTTGAGCAGAAAATCAATCAGCAGCAGACCTCTCAAGTCCCAAAACATTTCCAGCTGACAAGAATTTTTAGGTCTTGATCGGTGCCACTCCCCACTTTTCCACTGGTCTTCTCTTGCTTTCCAGGGTGTAGTAGTGGACTCCAGTTTCGTTGCAGGTCACGTACAGTCCAAAAATGCCTCTTCTTCTTCCTTAAAGTAATTCAGAAGTTGCTAGAGATTTTCTTTCAGACATTTCTCTGTGCCTCGGTGAGAAGATGTGGAACCCACCTTGCCGAGACTTTGCTGTATCCAAGTTTCTGACAACATTGTATGCACGTTCCCAACACATGCAAACCTCTGATGCAATTTTAGCGACAGTTATGCAGCAATTGCTTTCCACAAGTTCATGAATGGCCTGACTGTTGTCATCATCGAGCTGGTCTGTGGACGATGTTCATGACTTTCGTTCTCCACTGCATCATGGCCACTTCAAAATTTTTTTGTCCAATCAAAAACTTGAATTTTGGATGGGTAGCATCATCGAACTGTGTCTGAAGTTGACTCAAAATTTCAGAAGAATTGACACCTTCATTTGCAAGAATCGGATTATAATTAGTTGCGCAAAAGACAATAGTACCTTTTGCTCAGACATTGTTTCTGATGCTAGTATGTGACCTATGGGTGCAGGTGGCCAGCAGTTGCTCCTTCCACACATATCTGACTAACTACCTGCAGCACCCCACCACTTTCACTGCTCTTCCTCAGTCTGCATGGCAAAATTCTAGTTCATACCTAAACAAATTTATGTCTGCTACAGAATGCAAATTAAATGTGAAAGACTTCTGTAATATTACCTACAAAATCTTTAAAAAATAATTAATAGGTACGTATATAAAAGAATATTAAAGCACTAGAATAAATATCATTTAATCAAGTAAGAAAAATGAATGTCTACAGGACTACAGTTAATAAAAATTCAATAAACTATTTATTCAATTACAAATATATTTATTTCTTTAATCTTTTGTTATAATAAGGATACAGCAGATTACTACAAAGTAGCTAGCTATTTGTACATTATATCACTTGCTATGCTCACAATTATACTAAACTACTGTATAAAAAAATACACACACACATATATATATTCATATCAACTTTCCACAACTATTTAAGCGAATATTACTATAATATAAATCAAAAACAGTAATGAAACATAATTTACGTTCTAAAAACCCCGTTCATTCCATTATTAAAAAATATTCTTTATTTCTTTCTATCGCTTTCACTACCATATATATATTTTTACATATAACTGGAAATAATATTTACATGAAATAATGCAGTTTTAATCTGTTAAAAATAATAAGAAAGCAAAAAAAAAACTAACTTTTCTTAAATATTGTAAGAAAGATTGAAAATAATCAATTCATAACCATTCAAGTACCAATAAATCTTTTTCGTAAGACTTCATATACACAAGTTTGAATAAGTAAGGATTTAACAACCTGCTGCCGATATACTGTACACTATTATTTATTTTTAAATAACAAAGTATAAAAATTATCTACTTAAATTACAATCTATTTAATATTCTTGCACCTCTATCACAATGTCCAGCCACTGTTCCCAAGAAATTTGTTCTAAGCGGCTGTTGTAAAGTGAGAATTACATTATTTTATTTTATAAATGACAGTACATAAGGTAACAAAACCAACCTTATGTGTAAGTAGCCTACATATAAATATATACAAGATATAACATAAAAATAATTAATTGTTCTCATTTTCTAACAGATTGAAATATACTCATATGCAGCAATTTCCATTATTCTTTTAATACAAGAAAAAAATGTTAACAAAGCGACGCAAATGTCTCATTTTCCAGATTGTTTATAATATATATATACACACACACACATACATACATACGCATCTATCAACAACCTAAAAAGTAGTTTCAACTACTGCTATTTCCAGTTTCTAAACAAAGCCTAGATGACACTAGAGAGGTGTCCTCCACACAACTATGGGGGTAGTAGGTTAGTAGTTATCTCCCTCTCCATCAGAAGCGTACATTGAAAAACTAATTATTCATTAGCAATAACTTATGTTTCTAAATCTAACATAAGTATGCGTAATGAAATCTTACTTCCTTGAATGACTCCTCAGTATTAGTAGTTATGGTATATTTTCAAACATGCCACAAAAATATTACTAATACATCAAATTCACCTTTGTCTAGTTAATGTTGTTTACATCAAACAGGAAAATTAATTGGTAATTTAGCTTATAAAGTAGAATAGAGATCTTAAGTTGGGTCTTACTAGAACCAGATTAGGAGCTAGTGTAGCCCCCTTTAATCCAGTTCTACTAGTCTTTAAGTAGTGCTTCTAGGCTTCGTACGGCAACTAAAAATAGTTAGTGAAGGTCAAAAACAGTCTTTAGCTGACTTATACATTTGAGACTGTAAGACACAAATTTACCAGCAGATAAAAGAAAATTAATATATGTTATGAAATAAAGACAAAATTTTACTTCTATAATTGAAGCAAATGTTATAATATGGACAGGAAGAACACCTTATGGCTTTTTAAAGCTAGTTATGTGATTACACATGTTAAGGAATTCATTCGTTATTTTAAAAAATACACCATCAACAGTAGCTTCTGGTAACTGACAAATATAATTTCTTTCAACAGAAGTAAACAATTAAATAGTTATTTATATTGTTGATTAGCCTTTGTTTAAAATAAAGTTTAAAAATTGGACATTAGATCGCACAGTGAAATCTGACATTTGTAAAAATTACAATTGATAAACCTAATTCGAGCTAAACACTCACTTCATTGAACAAATGAACTGCATGAACAAACGATAATCACAGAAGATACTATCCAAACTAGGGTAAAATCTTTTGTAATTTAATTTAACACTAGAAAGGAATCAAAATGTGAGCTAATGATTGGATACAACATCACAAAAGTATAGCTTTCCTTTAACCTTTCAACAAATTGAACTGGAGGCCACAAACAAAACAGTAATTATAATTACTGTTATAAACTGTGTTGAGTTATTATTCAACACTGTGTTCAGTAAACTGTTATAATTGAGTTATTACTGTGTTGGAGTGCAGAACAGTAATTATAATTACTGGTCATGAGGGTTAAATTAGATGAACAAAATAAAGGAAGTTCTGCATGGTAATGATCAAAAGAAAAACAACTGCTGATAAAATGTATAATATAATAAACTTTGATCGGAAAAGTTTGATCCTAATGTTGTTGAAGATAACAAAAAAATAATTATTTGCTTAACAGTTTGATTATCTTACAAAGGCAAACAAACCCAAATTAAAAGAAAAATAATACTTTGAAATGATTTTTCTAATAAGTTTTACCTGTTTCAGTTTTAGATATCAGTGTCTTACAGAAAAAAAAATTGTAATAAATGTATTTTACCTTAAAATATTTAATATTCTGATCAGAATCAAACAAATGCAAAACCAATTTTATTACACCTATCTACTTGAGTACCATAATTGAATAAATACATTTTATTATTAACTAACTATTTTTTTATGTTAAGAACCAATTTACCTAAAGGCTATAAAACATTGAAGTACTATCAATATTAAACAAACCAAAAGCAAAATCAATGTCATTACCAGCAAAAACTGTATCGGCATATCTTAAATAATAAAAACAGTTTTGTTATTACATGATATTCAACATATAAAAAATGAATAGCTGAAACAAGGTTATGTATCATTATCTCCAGAAATATACTGAGGATAGGAAAACACAAGATAAAAAAGAGAAATAACAACTTCATGTTTAAAAAGACTCATGAATTAATTAATTCTAAAGGGTCTTTTTTTAACAAAAAATACTAAATTATTCAAAATATAATTAATTACAACAAACATGGATGAATGTTCCAACAACTAGCATAAATTTAATTATCTGAAATATAAAAATCGGGCATTCATTTTTTTTTAACATTATACAAAAAAGATATTTAAATGACAGAAACAATAACAATTTTATAACAAACCATGTTTTTTGTTAAGACTTGCAATAATGTTATAATCCATTTGCATGTACCCTGGTTCAGACTTTAAATTACTGTACAATAATATTTAATATAATATCTTATCTATAAATCACAGTCGGTCAATCGGTGACTAGCAGTGCTAGTTGGTTTCGTAGCTAGTGAGCAGGGCTGCATCGACTGGCTCCATACAAGAAGGACATGTGAAGCTACGCATTAGCCAATCATCTATACACTTCACATGGTATGTATGCATGCACGGTAGATAACGGATGCAATCTCCCAGCAAAAACTCCACCATACATATCACACACCTGCAACAAAAAAAAATGTTACACATTTTTATGATGAGAACTTCAAGAGAGCAATCATCGTATTTAAGTAAAATTATGATTGGTGCTGTCTTTGTTCAGACCTCAGACTGGGTCTGAAGAAAAACAGAGCCAAAATATATATATATAGATAACATTTGCCAAAATGCTATCTCTGTTTTATCTTAAACCAACAATTAACAGAAAATCAATACACATTTTCTCATGAATACAGACAAACAATTTAACAGAAAAATACTTTATCTAGATTAACAGCCAACCAACTTCCAATATCTTAAAACAATTAAAAAAATATATCAATTTTTACCTTGTCTTTTTACCTGCCTTTACCAAGTAAATGGCAGCACTATTAATAGCATTCTTTGCCAGTTGTTTTCATTCACTGTTGAAGTGGTTAAATCCTAAATATCAGTTTAGTACGTTAAATTGTGTTTGATAGTTCTTTAAAGAAGGCTTCAGAATGGAGAAAAATGAAATTCATGGAGTCATAAAATTCTTTTTTTTTTAAAGGAATTGGCTACTCAAATAAAAAGCAAGTTAGATACAGTTCTTGGTGCATCTGTAGTTATTTAAAACTGTTCAGATGGTTTACCGAGTTTAAACATGGTTGAACAAACTGTGATAACACACATCACAATGGACACCAAATGGCCAAGAAAAATCTTTTTGAAAAGCATTAAGGTATATCACAGGTGTAACACAACCACACACACACACACACACACACACTCAGACTGAATTTAAAATGTTTTACTTTTAAGTGATGCATAAGAATAAAGCAGATAAATAATTAATATTATTTCTTCTAATGCAGCAGGTTGTGATGGTATAACTATAAAAATTATCAAACTATTGAAATCTACTTTTAATGGTATTAACAAATATTTACAATCATTTGTTACAGGACATTTATGCAAGTCTTTGCTTGTCTTGCTGATACACAAGAAATATAAGCCAGAAATGCTGAAAGAGTACCGATGTACTTATATCTAGTTTGGGTTGCTAGAAAAATGTTTAGTTAATTAGTTTAATTTTTAAACATATTATTTTATTTATGTAAGTCAATAAAAATCCAGATACAGGAAGTATTACATGCACAAAAGCCTTAATTGATGTCTTGGAGAAAACTTAATGTTTTAACAAGATGTACAATGAATTATAAAAAAATATTAATATACTGGTATTAACTGATTTCTCAGATAAACGTTAATTAACACTTGAAATTTTATATAAAGTACATCCTTCTCAAGGTTTAGGAAACTGGTTTAAATTGTATTCACATGGTACAACTTTACATTTGCCATCTTTTTGGCTAAATATAAGGTTGCCAAGAAAGTAATTTCGGTTTACATAAATACATAGCTTTATGTTTATTATGAAGAACTTCTGTCAATGTTATGATTTTTCTTTTGGCATTGATAGCTGTCACTTTTAATGTACTTTACAAGGTAATTGCACATAATTTTGTTTAAACCTTGTTAGTTTATGGTCAATCTTAACATGGAGTGCTAAAATGAACATTTTTGATGTATTTTACCTTTTTATTTCCATAAAGGCAAGATAGCTGCTGAGGTTCACAAAGAAATATCTTAGTTTATGGAGTTGATTGCCAGAATTGGTTTAAAAAATTCCATTCTGGAGTTTTTCTCAAAGATGACCAATGGATGACCTACTGAAGTTGATGAAGACCAAATCAAAGCCATAATTGCCTCGGATCATCATATAACTGTGCAAGATATTGCAGAGAAGTTAAATATATCCCACACAGCAATTCAAAATCAAATGAAACGTCTTGGACTTGTTAAGAAGCTCAATATTTAGGTTCTGAATGAACTGAAAAAGATTTACTCAACACAATGAATCAATATTTGCGATATGCATCTCAAATGCAATCAAATTGACTCTTTTTTAAACTGAAACGAATCACTGGTGATGAAATATGGATCGTCTACAATAACATAAATAAAAAGCTATTACGGTAAAAGTGTGATGAACCAGCACAAGCCACATTGAAAGGTGAATTGCATCAAAAAAAGATCATGCTGTCAATCTGGTGGGATTACAAAGGTGTTGTTTATTTTGAGCTGCTTCCAAGGAATCAAATGGTCAATTCAGATATTTACTGGCAGCAACTAATGAAACTGGAGGAAGCAATCAAAGGAAAAGTCAGAATTGGCAAATCGTAAAGGAATCATGTTTCATCAAGACAATGCAAGGCCTTGCACATCTTAGATAACTTGTGGAAAATTATTGAAGCTTGGTTGGGAAGTGATGTCTCATCCCCCATATGATCTTGCCCCATCATTTATTCTAAAGATCTATACTAATATATTCTGATTTCTTACCATTTATTTTGAAGTTTGCAAAACTGAATGGTAAAACGTTCACTTATGATAATGACCATCATCATTCATCACGTGGAACTGCACTTGGTTTAGTTTTTTGCTGATAAGAACCAGAAGTTCTATGAGCATGGAATCATAAAGTTGCCAGAAAGATGGCAATAGGTAATTGGACAAAATGGAAGATATATAATTAATTAAAAGTTTATTCTTTATAAAAAAAAACCTAATTTTATTTCACACTATAAAACTGAAATTACTTTCTTGGCAGCCCAACAATAGCAGAGGAGTACCACATGCTCATTTCTCTTAGTGATACTCTTCTCTCTCTTTGTCAGTTCATTGGAGTCAATAAAGGAAATTCAAGATATACACAGTATGTTATACATAGATGATCTATAGATTTATATTAGCAGTAAATTGGATAATTAAATAAAATATATCTCATGATAATGATTTGAAAAGAATAGATCAGTACAATAATCACTTGCTAGCTGCAAACAGCAATAAATGTAAATATACAATGTCAGTTCAAAAAATAACCAAATGTTTAATTATGTGCCAACAGAGATATTTAGTGATATGTGGTTGGCAGCATTGTGTTCCATATAACCTCCACTGTAACCACATGTTCTTGGATTGTTGATATCTCGTTTAGTTTTTGTGTTGTTTGAGTACATGTTTAAGGGCTTTTTTTTTACATTGGAAGAGGGAAAATCTACATCCAGACGCCCAGCAGCCCATACTGTTGGGTGTGTGGGGTTTCCCGCCTTCTGCGGGAAACCCCACACTAAAAACCCTCCCCCATCCATGACATGACGATGGAAACCACCTAGTCAGGTATTCGTCATCATCACTCGTGTTATAGGGTACAACTATGTAGCCTTTGAGCCAAAACTTCAGGTGTCCCCCGAGGACACCCAGCAGCGATAATCAGATTGGACCCCTGCTACCCACCTACGAGGGCTGGCCTTCCATTCCACTCTCTTGCAGAACACTACCCTATCAGTTCTCTCCCTCAATAATTTTCTGTGAAAGACTTCTTGAAACCACCCACAACACTGGTTCCAGCCTTCCCTGGAAAGAGCATACTTCTCATTACGTCTTCTGGAGTGATGTCTTCCCCAAATGGCCTCATAGCCTCCCAACATGGGCAACCTAGAAATATGTGCTCCACATCATCTAGAAGATCACAATATTAATATCTCAGGATTGATCTCCCTCTAGTCCAGAGGTATTTGTTGAACAGCCCATGATCCGCAAGCCATTGGACCATTCAGAAATCTGTCTCTCCATACTTCCTATCAATCCATGTCCTGATGTCTGGAATTAATTTATGAGCAACTGGTGGATGCCCCATCCATCTCTCTTGCCAGCAATGCAACAAATTTGTTGCATTGCTGGCATTGTCCCCCGACATTCGCTATAACTCTGCAAACCGCCGAGGTAACCCTATGTGCCTTCTTCACAGTTTCCATCACATGTGTGGTAAAACCCCTCACCCTGCTCAGCCAAATACCCAGATATTTAGCCTGTCTCGAGAGAAACACTCCGTACCTTCCAATTCAACAGAAAAGCGCGGGATCTGCTTCTGGCCCGTGAAATGTACCATAATTGTCTTTTGGGTTGAGACTGTCAAGGCTCTTAATATCTAGCCGTGCAAGTCCGACACTCCCCCACTTGTGGGGGTACATGTATGGTATTTCTCTGACTCATCAAGAGAAAGAAAACAGGCTGAGACTCTCAGGCCCCTAGCCTTCATCCACCATACTATACAATTCAGCACTTCATTGGCATGGATTCTCACCTCGTGAACATTTCTCTGTCACCACAACGGCGAGGTCGTCCGCGTAAGCTACTAGGCCAATTCCGAAAGGAACCTTAATCTCTAAGAAGTCGTCGTAGGCTATGTTCCACAACAGGGGGCCCAGTGTTGATCCCTAGGGCACCCATCTCTCCATGGCCATGACAAACTCTTCTCATAATCCTCATCTCCCTACCTGTCAAGTATTCCTGAATCATTCTGATCAGGTAGGGAGGCACTTCCTGGTCAATCAGACTGTCCAAAATCGTATCCCACGTTATAGAATTAAACGCATTCCGGACGTCGACCAAAATCACGACCAGTATCCGTCTAGTGTATCTTGTTCCCTCTACTGCAGTATTGACTATCTCCAGAACTTTTCCAATTGTGTCCACAGTGGACTGACCCCTTCCTGAATCCATACTGTCTCCAGGATACCTCTCCGCTCCAGTTTTGCCTCCAGGATCCTGGCCAGGAGGGCCTCAAACAACTTCCCGAATGAACTGATTAGAGAAATCAGCCGAAAACCTCCTCCCACTTTCCTGACCATGATCAGTCTGGTCTCCTTCCACATCCTAGGAGTCTCATGATATATGGCCTGATTGAACGGTTCCAACAACAGGGGGAACGCATTTGCTACAACTCATATGATCTCGGCCGTGACCCCATCAGGTCCCAGGCTTTTGTATGGCCTGAGTTTACACACGGCATATTCCAGATCCTCCACCATAAATCGAGGGATTTCCTCTGCGATCATCTCACGTCGCCTCCAATTCCCATCCTTTGGAAACAGATCTCTTAGAACTTCCATCAGTTGAGCCACGGGCAGTCTGGGCAAAGCCCTCTCTAACCTACCCATGACTATCTTATATGCATCTCCAAAGGGGTTTTTGTTTAGCTTACCACATAAATCTAACCACTTTTCTCTTTTACACCTATCGGTGGCCTTCCTGAGAGATTTTCTAGCTTGTCTCAACTAGATGCCACCCTGTCACTCTCCACTAATACACCCCATCTCCTGGTGCGTATTAATCTCCTTCTGCATCCTATACATACTTTCCTCAGCTTCTCTATTTCAGTGTTATACCAGTACACCCTCTTACTTCTTGTTCTGCTTTCTAAGACCTCCGAACAGGCCTCTATTAGAGCCCCATGTATCAAATTCAGGTCCATCTTATTCTGATCCGAGACCCTTGTCAGAAATGCCTCTCTGAACCTCGATGTTTGGACCTTACTCAGCAGCCACCACCTCCTTGGTCTTCATGTATTCTTCCACATCGTTGTGCCTCTGTATGTCTCCTTCGAGAGCACCCAACAACCACTTCTATACAGTTGTGATCTCTGAGCATCTCATTCTCTAAAAGGTGCCACTGGATCGCACCAGCATAGAACTCACTAGCAAATGTCTAAGTCCAATATGGACCCCATGACCCTCCTGCAGAACGTATACACGCCAACTCATTGACGCAACCTTCCCTGCTCACTGCCCATCCCGCACCCAACTTGTGGCTCTTAGCATTAAAGTCCTCGCCGATTATAATTGGACCTCTCTTGTTTCTTGCTTCTAATACCAGCCCTTCCAGGATTTCTGAAAACTCCATTAGTGTTATATTAGGGGAAATATAGCAGCTAAAAAGATACCATCCCGCCACCTCTGCCCAGAGATATCCCCTACCACCTCCCCAACTGGTGACAAGAGTGCCTTCCATTGACCAGTGCAATCGCACAATCCCTACCAGGATCTGTCAGCTATTATTATTTCCAACTACTCGTTGATTGGGCTCTGCATCATGATTTTGTTTATCTGCATCAGTTTCCTTGGCGATCGCCCATAACAGGTTATGGGACTGCCTAGACCTGTTCGTGTTTAGTTGAAACATTCTTAATGTCTGCATTGTGGACTTCCATATCGATAGCCCTCCATACCACACTTACGGCAAGTTGCAGGCTCCCTACAGCTTGTCCCAAAATGCCCCTCTTTTCCACAATTGAAGCAGCTTTTAGTTTTGTCGGAACCCTGACACTTCGAGGCCTTGTGACCAAGGTCCCAGCATCAGAAACATCTTTCGAATTCCATATCAAGTGCAACTCTACATGATAGTACTCCAACACACAGGTATCCCTTCTGAACCAACTTCTCCGCCTCTTCCCTAATAATTTGCAGCAAGGTCATCTGCATATCAGTGTGCAGATCTCACCTAAGAGTCTGCTCCACCTCCTCCACATCCACATTTCCATTTATGGCCTTGAGTACCTCTTCTTTTGTCATGAGGGTATTGATATCTCTAATAAAGATTCTCTGTTTCTTCACGTTACACCTCAGGGTGACTCTTGACTCCTTGCACTGTCTCCTGTAACTTTTTCATGATTTTCTCAGGACCCTCGTCTTTGTCTCCAAGAGACAAGGACCCTTGTCCTTGTCTCTAATCCATAAATATTCTCCTGGCCCCTTCCTGACCAAGAGAATCTCCAGGGATCTCCCTTTCGCACACCTCCCCTACCCTCCTTGAGTAGCTCCGCAAAGGTTTTCTTTACTTGTTCCGTTGCTCTGACCACAAAGGTTTTGGCCCTCTCTGCAGAAGCCTCACCGGTGGATCTATCCTGTTAGGCTTTTTTTGTCACCACTTTCTCCGCATAAATACCCATAGTTCAGTTGGTCCGCCCCTGCCAGCATATTCCAAGATCTACCTGATTACTCTTGCCACTAATCCTTCCTCCACACCAAAGACAATATCCATTTTGGCCTGGAGAAAGATTTTGGCTACGTTCTTTCTTAACTGAGTAATGTTCCCTTTTCCAATCGTGGAAAAGGATTCATATTGGAATTCACCAATATGAATATTCTTCTTTCATAGTCCTCCAGGTCTTCTCCCCGGAGAACAGTTGCAGTCTCTCTGCACATTAACAGCTGGCCTGTCCTCAACTGGCCTGGATCCATCAGATGTTTAACCTACGCAACCATTCTAAAAACCAATTCCGAGTACTTGCTACTAGTCTTGCTCAGATCCAAAATGAAGGCAACATCCTTCTCACACTCTCCAAAGATCAAGTCCCTCAATTCAACTGTCGAGATAAACCATTCTTTCTTCCATTTGCCTGCCAAAAGAGTATCAATATCTTCGTTCTTGACCCTCTTCCAGCTGGTACAGTAGTTCATTTCCACTGAAATCAGTCATGGTTTGGCATGCCACTTCTTTGCGATCTGCTCTATTTTCAAATGGGTTCGTCTCAACAACTGCTCGAAAGGCAGTCACAACTTTAGCCATATCATCCACTAACTCCTTCAGTTCTCTCATATGGTTTTTTTCAGCATGCTTAGACAGGGTACCACTTATGCTGATTAGTTTTCTAACATAAGTTATCAGTTCCCCTTGCAGGGTACCTTCTAGTATGTCTTCTGTCCTCAGCCCGATTCTGCCAAAACTGATTTAGCAGATTGCTCCTCTTCCAATGTTCTTTTCTCATCTCACTAGATGACCCACCATCCACCGACTCGCTTGCGTTCAATTTCTGAGAGTTGTGTGCGAACTGTAGCACCTGCTGCTGCTGGGTATGGCTTCTTTTGCTCATTGTGCTAGCCAATCACCTCTAATAAATATTCAAACAAAAGATTGAGCATCTCCGCCCAAACCCCTGTTTTATTTGACACCCCACACGGTATATTTTTTGGGGATCAGTAAAATAAATTATGGATCCAAATCCGTGGTCGGATTTGATTGGATGGGGGTCAAAGGCTGGGGAAGGTTCGGATTGATATAGATCTGGAAGGAAACAGTCAGGAACAAAAGGGTTTAGGAGATATATGGAAAAGGAAAATCCCCCTTATAATAGTCCTCAGGACTTAAAATTCCGCTTACCAAACAGCAATGAAAAAAATTCCAAGTTCTTGCTTACAATATTAGACAATGATGTCACCTTCATGTTCAAACCAGCCTATGAACTTAGAATTACCTATATTATATAGTTTAAATTGGTCCAACTCCCTATTAATACTATATTAAAAAACTAAAAATCTTAATAACTCAGTAATCCATTGCCCAAAACTCATCAAATTTGATACATGTATCCATAATAATCCAACTAACAAAACCAGTCCAACAAATCAAATTAACAATATCAAAAACCAATTCAAAACTTCAAAAATCGCAGAGTAGTACACAATATGTGCTAACACTATGAAACCATCAACTCGGCTATGTTTAAGTGTTAGCAGCAATTTTTTGATTGAACTTTTTTGTCTCTGTGTCATAGCTGTAAACCTAGTTTTCGTCTCCTGTTACGATCCTTTGCATGAATGTTTCATTGTCATTGGCTTGTTCAAGGAGTTGCCGGCAATTGTCCCGTAGGTGTTCTTTTTGTTGTTTGGTCATCAAATGAGAAACAAACTTTGTTGCAACTTGATGCATGTTCAATTTTTCAGTCAAAATGTTATGGCATGATCCAATTGAGATACTAACCCTCCCTTGCAGTAAGTTCTCTAACAGTCAATTGGTGATTTGCATGCACCAGATCATTGATTTTCTGAATGCGTGTGTCATCAGTTGAAGTCGAAGGCCTTCTTGGTCAAGGGTCATCTTCAATTGACTAACGACCACTTTTAAATCGTGAAAACCATTTGGAGCACTGTGTACGACCCAGAGCATCATCTATGTAAGCTTGTTTCAAAACTTGAAAAGTTTCTGTGTAAATTTTTCCCACTTTCACGCAAAATTTTACATTGTATTGTTGCTCCCGAAAAACACATATTACAAAAATCGCTACTAACACTTAAAACACACTGCACTCAAATAACGATAACACAAAAACTAAACAAGATATCAACAATCCAAGAACATGAGATTACAGAGCAGTTTTTGCAAAACACAATGCTGCCAATCGCACTTCACTAAATATCTCTGTTGGTGCGCAATTAAAAAGTTTGGTTACTTTTGAACAGACCTCATATATTTAAAAGGAGTTTAAGTTTATTAGAAAAAAAAATTCACTATGAATTATTAAACATATAAGTACATTTAATGGCGTTTTAGAGAACTATCTGTTAGAAAAGACCCAGGGGTGTTGATCTGAAAAGTGATTTAAATAGCATTGGTAATAAAGTGCCTGCCACAAATTAGAAGACAGTTCTCATCTTTCATATCAAATGAAGAAATTTGATGAATTCTTTATAATTTCCCCATCAAGACTATGCTGCTGCTTGGACTGATCTTACACTTACTGCTGAAACAATGCTACAAAGAGCATAAAATGCATGAACTAGCTATTTCTATTGATCAGTATATCACTTTGACTATGTAAATAGTTGGGATCAGTTGAAGGTAGAAGTGGAGAGAATACTTGATGGCAACACTATACTGACTAAAAATAAAGAACTTAAATACCTATTTGAGAAATATAATAAGTCAAAGGATATTAATGATCTCTTCACAAGAGCTTTGTTTTTAATCATGAAAATTCCTAGACACAGGACTGAATTTCATAATAAATCTTTTCATGTCACTTCTTCCATAATTATTAATCAGATTTGAAGAAATTTTTATAAAAATATTACTTTATCATCAGGTTATAAAACATTCATTGAAGTAAAAATGTGTCAAGATATAAGAACTCATTACTAATGTGATAATACAACTTGTGTTAAATTAGATGAATCTCGATTTTTTTTGTAGGCAGAAAAACATTCATGTTTATAGAATGAATATTTTTTTAAAATTAAGAACTTTAATTTTTTTTCACTAAAATTAATTTGAGAAATTTGTTATCTTTTATCTTTGTTTTTCATAATATATATTTTGTTTCACTGAATCAATTGTTCAATATTTTATTATTATTTTTAACTTTTATTATTTTGTTTAAATAATGACTGCATGTAAAAGAATTCTATTTAGTTTATATTAATTACAATATACAAATTGGTCATCATTTTTATAGAATTTTTTATGAGTGCAATTTGAACATTTAAAGTGCTGCCTTTATGGCTGGTAAAAATTACACAAACACAATCAAAGGCACAAAATGTGGCATATATTTAAATGATAATAAATACAGACTATACTTATGACTATTAAATTTAAATAACCTAGAGTAATTTTTATTTATGTTATTTTATAACTACTGTGGAAAATTTTTACTAATTTAAAATACCTTTATACATATACATTGTTGTACACGAGGTGTGTGAGAAAAGTAATGAGACTGACTTTTTACTTACCAAAGTTTTTATTTTTTTCAAACAACAATATTATCCCCTTCAAAGTAGTTCCCTTGGGCAGCTGTACACCGGCGGAGTCGTTATTTCCACTCCTGGTAGCAGCGCTGGTAGGGCTTTTAACTGGTCGGTCAGTCTTTTGAATGTTCTCCAGAGTTCCAGAATGACATCCTTTTAAGACATGCTTTAATTTTGGAAGAAAGAAAAAGTCACAAGGACTCAAATCAGGTGAATACGAGGGTTGAGGAACCGTAGGAATGCGTTTTGAAGTAAAAAATTCTGTGATGGAAATAGCCGTATGACACGGGTCATTGTCATGATGAAGCATCCACTTGTCTGCAATGTCTGGTCTCATGTAAATCACTCTTTTCCTGAGCCTTTCAAGGACACCTTTGTAAAACACTTGGTTGACAGTTTGTCCCGGAGGAACAAATTCTTTATGCACTATACCCCTACTGTCAAAAAAGCAAATCAGCATTGCTTTGATCTTTGATTTGCTCATTCAACATTTTTTCGGTCGAGGAGATGACAGAGTGTGCCACTCTTCGCTTTGCCGCTTTGTTTCAGGATCGTACTCAGATATCCAGGATTCATCACCTGTGATCACACAATTGAAGAATTCTTGGTCATTGCCAATCCTCTCAAGAAGATCCAACGCACATGTTTCTTCGATTGTCCTTCTGTTCCGTTGTGAGGTTTTTCGGCACCAATTTCACACAAACCTTTCGCATGTCCAAATTATCTCTCAAAATTTGATGTACAGTGAAAGTGTTTAAATTTTACTCTTCACTCATCATCCTTATAGTTAAACGACGGTCTGATCTCACAAAAACGCTCAACGTTTTTGTCAGATTTTGAAGTTGAATGTCTCCCTGAGCGAGGTTGATCTTCAATGGTTCTCAGCCTTCCAAAAATAATTTGTGCCAGTGGAAAACTTGTGGTCTTGATAAGCAATGTTTTGCATAGGCCTGCTTCAACTTAACTTTTCAAAGGTCACACTCGTGGATTCCCCAAATTTAACACAAAACTTGATTGCACAACGTTGCTCTAAATTCCGATGCTCCATTTTCATAACACACAACAAAAAACACAACTTCACTGATGGCGCTGTCAAAAATAATGTGTTGGCTGAACGGAGTTGAAACTTGTACTGAGTATGTGGAAGGGATGAACAAACCGGTCGACACAGCATTGCCAGATCGCTTGCAGTGTTACTAATCTCATTACTTTTCTCAGACACCTCGTATATATTTACCAACAACATTAATTACAGAATGATTAACCTTTTATAGTTTTTCTGATAATGGTGGTTATAACTGCTGCAATACAACAGTATTATCAATAAAGATTGAAGATGAAACCATGTTTATTAATTAAACTCTTTAAGATAAACACTTCCAATAAATAATAATATTATTATTAAATATATCATCTGACATTGTAACATTTAGCAATTTATGAGAATAACTATTAAAAGCCGCTAATTTATGTGCAAATGGATGTAGTAATGTACTATGAATGACAGCAGTGGGTGAGAGTTTGTGATGTATGCCAAAATCCAATTTATTGATTTTAATATTCAAATCTAAAAAGACAATAGAATTATTTTGTAAAAACTACACTTTTGAGTAATGTGTTAATAAAATTCACCAATTCCTAATTGTCTTAAGCTACCTGCAAAACCACAGATATCATCTAAATACCTATACCAAAATTTTAAATGCTTACAAAAAGGATGAGCAAAAATTTTGTTTTCTACATCATTCATAAAAATTTCAGCAGCTGTCAGACTAAGTAGATTACACATAATTAAACCCTCCTTTAGAGTATAATGTTATTGTTAACCTCAAAATAATTTTGATTAAAACAAACATTCAATGTCTCAACTATCTCAATTCTTGTAACTTCATTAGTTTTCTGGGTAATCAGTAAATTATTAACAATATTGATAACTTTTTGTGGTGGGATGCAATGAAACAAGTCTTTTACATCAAAACAAAGCGGAGTAGAATTATCTGGAATATAAAAATTCTTAATATTTTCAAAAGCACAATTGAATTTTAATACTAAATTTTGGTTGTAATTTACAATGAAATTGGATAATATTAACCATCCTTCTAGACAATTGAACAGCAGAGCAATAACATATGAAACTACTGGTCTAATTGGATGACTTTCTTTACATTATTTAACAAAAGAGTATAATTTGGGTAGCTGCAAATTAATAACTGTATACATATAACCATCACTCTCCCTAAAAATAGAACACTTCTTAATAACTCTCTTAATCTCTATTTTGGAATTTAGCTGTAGGTCCACCTTAATAATACCAAAATTGTTAGGATCTAAAAATTCAAGAGTTTTTGAGATATAATTAGTTTTGCCAGAACAATAACAGTTTTTCCTTTAGTAACATATGTAAAACTATACCATTCTCTAACACCTTATTTTTTGTAGACTTACTTAAAGCTAAGTCTCTAACATTGTACTTACCATTCTCACAATTTTTAATTGTAGCCAAACAATGTTTTTTCAGAATTTACCTCTTGAAACGAAATATCCTTACTAACCTTATTTTCAGAATTCAAAACAGGTTTACACTCTACACCTAAAATTTCTACATCCTTCTTATATTTGTATGACTTTAGGTTGTAACTAAAACCTTTTTCTAGAAGTTGAATTTCATGTTTGTTGAATTCTACAATGGCAATTGTAATAACTGCGTACTGAAAAAGCTGTTATGATATTTTAAATAATTTTGTGAAAATCAGATAAATTAAAATGCCTTTACTTAAGAAAGGATGATCAATAAAAATTACAAATATTTTTATACAATTTTTTTCAATATAAGAAATAAGAATAAATGATTATTTTAAAAGCTGTAATTAATTTTTTTTTTTGGCCCAATCAATTAAATCCACACATAAGCCTGAGGCTTGTTCTTGGGAATGTGGAAACAAAATTTTGTAGGGTATGAAAAATGCCATGTCTGATCAGGATTTGAACCCGGACCTCCAGGTGAAAAGTTGATATGCTACTGTTCTGCCACGGAGATCGGCAAATTAAATTAAGAACTCTTTTTTCCATTAAAACCTAACCAGAAAGTAATTTAACATATGTTACTAATATTGTATGAAAAACATAACATATACAGTCAATAGTACATGCACTGTTGAACAATATGTTCCATTGAGTAATTAATCCTTAAGAATCTAAACAGCTGCAATTTAGATTTATGAAAACTAGGTTCAACTACATAAAATAAATTTTATATATTCAATGGTAATATATTAAAAATTCTAGTGCTAAAATGGTATTCCTTTTAGTTCCAATTTTTAAACCTATTTCTTCCTTCTCAGGATAATAATCAAATCGACAGTTATGATGGCAGATTTTCTATACATATTTTAAAATGTAGAGACTTTTTTTTGTAGTTGTTATCTCAAGAATACCAAACTGGTGAAAGGGAGGCTGATAAGGACATGTGTATGACTTCCTTGGGTTAGTTTTCTGTATTTTAATTACAAGTGGCTTTAAGGTCCCCACTTGACCCTCTCTAATTTTGATGAAATTTTTACAGGATGTACTTACAGGTCTTACATGAAGCCTTGCCAAATTACAGCTCTATAAGTAGTATGGTTGGGCCACAAGCTATATTTTTGGAAAGGCTATTTTTTGACATCAAGAATTGAATGACTAAATCGTCAAGTTTGTTTTATCATTGCTAATGATCTAAGGGACCTCTCATACTGAAACTTAGTGACCCTGTTCAACGTTTTGGGTATAACAGCTTAATTGCAGAACAATAGCTCAATTTATGGAAGATTTATCATAATGTGCTATCAAAGTGGGTCAAAAATCTTGTAACAAATTTGGACTAAAATTTATCAGCCTGTATCTACTGAAAGAATAACTTTCTGAAGCTGATTCTTCAGATATTTGCAGCCTGTCAGCATGTCATCAAGCTATGCAAGTGGCATCTTGATTGCTCAAATAATAACAAAGTTGTCTCAAAGTCTATTCAAAAACTTTATTAGTCAATTTTGGCTCATTTTCAAAAGGCCATATCTCAAAAGGGATCATTTGAATTTGGTTTTTCTTGGCACCATTGAAAAGAGCTCACTTTGTTTGATCAGGAAATATTGTTTTTATTTTTGAGGTAAACAAGTTTAAAGATAACAATGAAGTTTAAAAACATGCTTTGACCATGATTCTGAAGCGCACGTTTGTTTGAAGAATGTACAGGATTTTTCGAATGTGTAGATTTTTAAAATGATGTAAAGCCTGTTGTCATTACTAGTTGTTAAATGTGTTTCTGTAAATAAAAATATTTTAAGCCGTCTGACCTTTTAGAAATGTTTATCTGGTTGTTTAAGTTTCTTCTGTCCTGTACCAAAATTCCTGACAACAGTTTTCACCATCTGTGATTGTTCAATTGTTTCAGGTGGAAATATTCAGTACTTTTATATATCACATAGTGAAAGCAAAGGCAATTGGAAGTTAAAATTGAATTTTAGTTTCATGGATATCGAAGGTAATGTTTCAATACCATCTAGCATTAGTTTTGCAGATAATTCTGCATGTCATCTGAAAACATATACACCTCAACAAGGTTTCAAACAAATCAAAAACTTTCACTTGAACAATGAGAATTACTTAACCAAAGAAGTGAATTATGTCTTTCTTAAAATGCCCAAATATGCTTTCATCACAAAGCAATATTTTTGAAAAGTATCTTTCTACAGAAATCCTGTTGTAATCCTTTTGTGTAAAGAACCATTCTGTGAAAAAGGGCTTATGGGTTGTTAATGTGGAAACAGCAGATCAATTGAAAGCTGTGACAAAAAGCAATGTCAAACCTGGTCTGAAGATTTGTCCAACACATTAAAAACAGTTTCCAGCGAAGAAAGCAGTACAGCCTCAGTCAACTTCATCCAGTCGGAAGATGAACCTAAGTTAGCATATCGAGCAGAATCACTCAATACAAGTCTAACTGCTATTTGGGTCTCCCCTATAAAATTTCAGAGTATCAACAAGGGATGCCAAAGGTTATACAAAATAAAAATTAAGTGAAACTCAAGAGGCAATTGTGCAAAACATTGCTGCTGCTAGAGGCTTTGACCCAAATGATTTTCAAACACCTAGTACAAGCAAGGCATGTCCTGAATGTTTAGACTATAAGCCGCTGATTAAAGAATTGAAAGAAGTTGCAGCTGTCAAGGCAGTCTGAAAGATTGCAGATTTTGACATTAATACCTCAAAGCTGGACTGTAAAAGAGGTAATGCATGAATTTGGTGTTTCAGAAAGGATGGTAAAAGCAGCTAGAAACTTAAAGGCAGAAAATGTACTGGCACTGCCAAAAAAAAAAAAAAAAAAATGTGGCAAGAAGATTCCAGATGCTGTAAAGAAAGAGTAGTAGATTTTTTCAAAATGAAGAATTTAACCGAAAAAAGAAGAAATTGAAGCACTAAAAACTGAGCAAGAAAATAGATTCAAAAATGGCTGCACAATATCAGGAACAGAAGAAAATCATCACTTTGTGCCACTGAATGAAAGGCAAGTATGCATTAGAAGAGTATCCAATGACATAAATTGTTTTGTGGCAAATGTTGACCTAGGTAAAAGAACAGCTGTTTCTCATGTAAATATTAAATTTAGGTCACTTGACATGGAATGACCCAATATTAAGGGTTATTTATTATTATAATGCTACAATTTAATAACTGATGCAGATTTCAGGTTTCTTAAAAAGGTTTATCCAAGTTTTACTTGGATAAAAATGTAACTGTAAAAGATCTAATTTTTCCATTAATATTCAAATTAAAAAAATATTAAATAACACTCGACTTAATACTGTACAATAGTACAGCAGACTGTGTATTAATATGACTACCTATTTTTACTTGTCAATTTTTAAAGTAACCAATAAGCCATTTATTTACCATCAAATGTATACCACAGTCATAAATCATTTTCAAAAGCAATCACTGACAATGGTACCAAACACTTTTGATACATGTAGAAAAATTATTGGCGATTTATAAAGTATATTATATACAAATTGTTGTTGAAATCAATAAATGCACCCTCTGTGCCTTTGCTGTTGAAAACTACTGATAAAAGATAATAAATGGAACTTTTTTCTAGATATTCAACTAGGTATTTAATTTTGTACTTTTCAATAAGTTTACTGTCTAAAATTAGAGAAATTGGTTGATAGTTATCGTTACAAAATTCTTTTCTGTGTATTTGTGTAAAATCTTAATTTTTGATCATATATCTGTGAAAACAATGGTACAGTCTAATGCATTTAAAGTATGACATAAATTTACATGCGATTTTACTACTTTTTATACTTTGAAGTGTACAATAGTGCAATGTCTTTGAATAGTGCAATGTTCATAAAAGAATAAACTAAAACTGGATTAAACAAGGGTTTCTTCCATAAGGATCAGTGTAAAACGTTAGATGCTACAACTTAATTTTTTTTTCATTATTATTAATTATTGTATATCTAAACAAAATTATAACAGAAAGATGAAAAATAGATAAGATTATGAACTTATCAACAAGCAGGAGTTTCAGAGTATATATGCTATGCCACCTCCAAAAATGGAGCATGTAGCACATGCAGTTAAGCTCTCCCACTAAAGCTGAGATTTAGGTCAAGTCATATACACTAGCTGGACAGTAACAGGGAATTTCAAATAGACTAGCAGGTAATATTGTAAACATACTCTCGATTTTTTTTACATCCATCATAAGTTCCAGTTGGAAGGTGCTGTATCAGTCCAAGCCGTTTTGCAATTTTAACCTGTTCTTCTTCGGTCAATTGTGTAACTGGTCGGCTGATGTTTGGAGATGGATAATAAACTGGAAGTGATTCCTGAAATTAAGAAAAAAATTATTCTTAGAATCTGTTAATATAAATTTTTAATGCAATTACAAACCTTGCCTCTTCAAGGCTGTAACGCAATTACAACCTATGATCAACACTACAGCACAATCTTTGATATAATTTACTCAAAAATAAACTTTTATAAATACTAATAAATTTACAAAAAATCAAAATTACTTGGAATCACTGTTCAAAAATCAGAAAAGCCTAAAAAGAAGGGTTCATGATTTGTTTTATTTTCATTGAATACAGCATCCAAAACAAATAAATAATAAAAAATTAAATATCTAATAATATGGAAATGCTAACAGCTTAAACCGCAATCAAGATAGAGATCTAAAATGTACCTCCACTGCTATTAAAAGTTAACAGTGTAATTATACTTTTGTATATTAAAGAATAAAATATAATTAAAAATATCATCACGAAATACAAACACACTAAACGTAAGATATTTCCTTAAGTGTCTATTCCAGAAACCCTATAGTAAAAAAAACTCAAGATTCCTATATCCCCTGTAGTGAATTATCCAAATGCTCTAACCCACAAACTTGTTCATTATATAGACAAGAGTATCAGGAATTACTTAAACATAAAGTCTAATATATATGCAAATAACACCACCTCAAAAACAAGATAAAAAAAATATCAACATACTCTATATATATATATATATATCACAGCATTAGCATAAATTTTTAAACAAGACGTAAAACAAATACACAAACTAATAAACAAGTACGTTCATCACAATTATTTATCAAGTCTAATAGTAAACAGACATTATCACATATAAACAAATTATAATATATCAAATCTTACAGGGAAACATAAACAACATATGAGTAAATACATTTTTTGATTTTGTCAACACAAAAAGAAACTAATAATAAAAAAGCACTCTTTCAAAATATACAAAAAAGTCAAAAATGATACTTCTTCGCATCTCAAAACAACCAACCTCCCATAAACTCTCAGGTTTTGCAAGTTCCACAGGCTATTCAATGCACCCATCTCACTTAAGATCATGTAGAATTTACCGATATGAAATATGAAGCACAAATAAATGAATATGACAATACTCATTTATTCATTCATGCATAAAATAAATAAAACTAACCAAATAAAAATACACCAACATACATAACTAAAAACAGTGAAAATATCCCAAAAGATTTAAAAAAGCAGATCAATAAAATCTTCACAACAAAAAATAAAACCATTACACATAAAACACAATCACCAAACAAACTCAATATTCCTACATATAAAAACAAAACTACTATGGTGGCACAAAGGCTATATTGGACAAACAGCTACAAAGATAAAATGAACAAATAAAATCAATACATGTCATAGTGTAACAGTTTTCCAACCCACTCATAGAAGCAAATCATAAATCCACCAACTGAATTTTACATCCTAGAAAATTAACACATCTTAACACATTTGAACATTATGAAATATAGTAAGATACAGTTTACTAAATCAACACATATAATTCAAATACTTTTTTCTTACTATATCCAAAATATGTGTCTTTTTGTAACTAATAAAACAGCCAATATTACAATCAGCTGACAACACTGAAAAAAGCAGTTCCAGTTGCTGAAGATGGCCAAAAAAGCAAAGCATTATATATGACATGAGTCTTAAAAATGAATTAAAATAAATATGTTTTGGTTTTTCATTAAAAATTAAAGGTTCTACAAAATTTTCAACAGATAAAACAGACTAATCCTATAATTCTGATAAGCTATTTTTTATAAGCCTTCTTTAAACTTTTCTAAAGTGTAGCTTTCTTCCCATAGTTATTTTTTAAAGGATGTATTTTTCACAATAATTTATTTTAAAAAGTGTAACAAAATGTTCAATACTGAAATGTAATAATTTAATGAAATGTGTACTAGCACACTAAATGAAATGAAGATTAATAGTGAAACAAAACCTACAAAACAAGAAGTTTTTTTTACCGTTACAGTTTACAGGGGAAAAATTATGCTACATAGGCACTAGAGAACAGATATATTGTCACAGATTACATCAGTAATCTGATGGAAAATTGAAGCTTGAAGAAAAATATCTTGAATGAATAAGTTCCCTTTGGTGTATTTCTAATCTTTAGTCATCAATTTGATTTAAATAAGTTAGCATAAAAAATATTTCAAAATATACAAACAAAAACATTTACTGATAAAAATGCAATAACTTGTAATTAAAATTTAAAGATTAACATGAGAAAAACAGAACAAAGAAAATATTTAATACTTATACCACATAATTCAAGTTGGGTAACAAAAATACTTAACTAAAATACAAGGTACATAAGGTTCATTAGGTAACTAATGAAGATTTCATCTAGTTTATTCAAAAAGAAATTTATCAACAGGAACTTAAAATCTACATTCAGTTGACATTGATAGAAGGCAATATTACAACACCAGTAAATATAAAATTTTGTACCCACATCAGAAATTCTCATAGCTTAGAAAAAACGGCATGAAATTAAAATACAAATGACATTGAGAATCATAACATTTTTTTAAAAAGTTTTGTAAAATCCCACTAACTTATGTTTTTTTTCAAATAAATTTTTATTTTTAAAAATTGAAGGAAAGAAAAATGATCTATTTTGAACAAAATGGTCATGCAATAATGAAGTTTTGCCAATGTAAAATACACTTTTTATAGACTCAAGACTCAATAGTTAAGTGCTGTGAGAAGTTTTTCTATGTCAAAATATCCATTATAGTACGAAGGGAACTAGGAAAGTTTTGCAATATGATGGAACGGATCACAAGCAGTTACAAGTTAGCATGTGTTTAGACAAGTCCCAACTAGCATTGTAGCTGTTCTAGTCACAGTTTCAGTGTCATTTACTTTTTAGCTGTGTTAATGAAAAGAGGCAATGATGTTGTGGTCAAAACGTGAATACTGAACAATTTTGCACATGGGTTAAGTATTGATCAATGTTTATGGGAAAAGACTGTCCTCATTGTAAAACAATATTTAGATAGCATCAAGAGTTTGAAAGAGGAAATTTTGGACATGAGGACACTCCCAGGTCAGGTTGACTGTATTTGTCATAACTGAGAAAACATTGTTGCAACATAAAACTAGAGGTTCCTTCCTACCACCAAATAGAGGTTCCTTGGCCATTAATGCACCAGCAGTTGGTGCTATTCTCCAAGATCACCTTCTAGTTAAAAAGCTTTGTTCCCTTTAGGGGCTGTATAACTTGACAGATGATAAGATGTCACATCTTGTTTCATGGTGCCATGAAATGCTGAAAAAGTTTGGAAATGGGGAATCCCCCTATATGAACAGTATTGTGACAGCTGATGAAACCTGGCTGTTCTATTATCACATATCGAACAAAGTGTTCAAAGATGAGGAGAGTCCTGTGGCTATTCAAAAATCTGGATCAGTAAAGAAGAAAATGGTGGTTTTATTTTTTAGTGTGAGAGGAGTTTTAGATTGAGTTGTGTCAGAAACTCTGAAGACAGTAACAGAGAAGCGGTAATGCCTGTCTAAAGTTGTTGAAGCTCTCAAGAAGCTATGCCCAAACTCAAGGATGGACGTACGGCTTCTTCACCATAACAACGCTCCAGTGCACCCCTGCAGTCCTGACCTTACTCCATGTGACTTCACGCTGTTCCCCCAGGTGAAAAACAGACTAAAAGGGAGGAATTTTATGAGTAATGATGACCTCCTAAGGGCTTCAGATGATAAGTGTGCCCAGATCTCTGACAAAACATGGCAGGGTTTCTTTGAAGACTGCTTTCAAAGGATGGAGAAGTGAATGTGTAATTGAAATTATTTTGAAAGATTATAAAATAAAATAATTAAAACTGTTCAATAAAATTTTCTCTAGAACAAACACCCCAATAGGACGGTATTTAATGATTTCAACTTTTAATAAATAACTGTTATTAAGATAATTTAAGAAAGTGTTCTATTTGAACAATATTGAGAAAAATACTTTTGGAAGAGCATTTTTATAATATGAATACATAACTTATAAATATAACAAATAGAAAGTAAACTGATTTCCTTCTAAACAAAGTACTTTATAAAAGTGTAACATATTATTTGATCCTGTACTGAAAAATAACAATCACTGACTGGCGACTCAAACATCAAGTAAAAGTATAGGAGAAAAAAAGGTAATGGTCGCTGCCACCTCTAATACTTTAGAAAGACACATTCAAGCGTGGCAGAAAAGTGATAAATTTATACAAGTGAAAGGAGTAGCACTTAATTATTGAAAACTCTATAGTAGAAAAAATACCAACAAAAAGTACATACAAGGCAGAATGAATATATGAAATAGGGGATTCCTTACAGGGCAAAATTCAAATTGAATTTTGAAATCTAGGATTAGTTTATAGTTTGAACTTTGGGAGGGAATAAGATACCTACTGATCTACTAGGAATAAAATATATATGGTAATATATATGTTTATAAATATAAAAGGCAATTCTGCAGAATTGAAAATGGCCTCATCTATTTTAACAGATAAATAATCACAAGTAGTTATTTCTATATTATGGATTATTTTTTTTGAAAAGGCCACAAAAGTGAACCAACGCATCATATGGAGCCTCATCTCTTAGGTACTTCTTCTTTTTCCTGTTTAGCCTCCGGTAACTACCGTTTAGATAATTCTTCAGAGGATGAATGAGGATAATATGTATGAGTGTAAATGAAGTGTTAGTCTTGTACATTCTCAGTTCGACCATTCCTGAGATGTGTGGTTAATTGAAACCCAACCACCAAAGAACACCGGTATCCACGATCTAGTATTCAAATCCATGTAAAAATATCTGGCTTTACTAGGACTTGAACGCTGTAACTTTCGACTTCCAAATCAGCTGATTTGGGAAGACGCGTTAACCACTAGACCAACCCGGTGGGTTCATCTCTTAGGTACTGTAAAAATAAATCTGACTCTTAACTTAGAGGGAGAAGGATCATTCAGAGTCAAATCAAGCAGGTGGATAGTCATTCACAACCTGACTGACTGGGATTTTCATGAAATTTGGTATGAATTAACTGTTGATAGAGTTATGAGAAAATACTGAATTTTAGATATCTATTATAAACCATTTCATTTTTAGAGCCCTTCAATTTGCTGGAAAATGGCAAATTTTGACTTGCGACAGTAGTGTTAGGTCAACATAACCTTGTTATTTATTAAGGAAGAATAATAAACTTGGTCTCATTTTAAAGCTTATTTGATGCTCTTTCATATGATATAAACAAATCTATGTTTACATAAGTATATTTCAAGGTGCCTTGAAATATGAAAAAGGCTGCCTTTGACTTTTGACCTTGACTTTCAGAAAAAAGGTCTTCAATTTTTTTATGAAAAATATATTTTATTCATCATTGTATTATAAAATAGCTGTGCAAATTTGAAACTGGGACTGCATTGTGATCTAGAGAAAAAAACAATGTGTATCAATATTTAAAAAAAAACAAATCTTTTTTTTTGCATTTTGAGATGGTTAATACTTAAATTTTTGTTGGCTGAACCTGCAAAACAAAACTAAAAATAATGAGGTAATATGTTGCTCATTTTTTTTGTCTAGTAATAAGAAATAGTATGTTTCAACTCAGTGTAATTAATACAAATTGAAAGACGAAATGTATTGAAGCTTACTATTCAGTTTAGTAATAGTCTGCATTCACTGTTTTTGTGTAAACAATATTAAATATGACCTAAAATATTTTAATTATTTAAATAATTTATTTGTGGAATAACATGATGTAAGAAAGCATGATCACTGAATAAATATGCCTGGCCTGAAGTCAATGTATGCAGTGTTTGTTTATTTATTGGTAAATGGTATAGTTACTTACAGTTTTTTTTTTTAAAGCTAGGTATCTTTTGAAGTACGGCAACTTTTATAATAATAAATGTAGTAATCCATTTCAAGAAGTAGGTCATAATAATGTTACTAAAAATTTAAGAAGAATCTTACCATGGATGACAAAAAAAATCCAAGTTTAGAAAGTGATTGGAAGATCTGTATTAAGTGTTGGAAAAAACTTGCCTCAATTAGTAATAAAGCTTCAGAAGAAGAAGCAGATGAGGGTGAAGAACCCCTTTATGATAAAACGAATTATGCGTTAAACAGGCTCAATGAGAGTCTAGTGAGTATTGGGGAATCGCCCATAAAATCTAAAAGATTGCAAGAGAAAACATATCCTGTCAAAAAGACTGTAAAAATTGGGTCAACAGTGAAGGAAAAATATTCAATGTAGCTAGTAAAAACTCTGAGACTTCATCTCAAGTTGAACCTGGTAGAGATGAAAGAAAAATTGGTTCAGTTGAAAGAAAAATTTAATTGTACAATGGATAGTCTTAAAATATATAAATTCTTACTCTTCTATCATGAAGTTGAAGCATCAAAAGTGCAAGATGAATTCCCAGGAACTACCAATTACATGATACGACAGGTAAAACAACTAGTTAAAGAACAAGGGATTATGTCATCATCGAACCTTAAACCTGGAAAGTGCCTGGATCAAAACATAGTTGGATATACTTGGGTGTTTCATAAATCAGATGATGCAAGTCGTGTAATGCCAGACAAAAAAGACTGTCACAATCAAATCACCTTGTGGAAATAATATTAAAATTTAAAAAAAACTAGAACTGGCTTATCTGAAAGAGATACATCAACAGTTTAAAGAAACTCATACAGATATTAAAATGAGGTTTTCTACCTTTGCTGCTTTACATCCTAAAAATTATGTTTTTGCAGGTGGCAGTGGAACTCATAGTGTATGTGTGTGTGTTAACCATCAGAACATGAAATTAATGTTTGAAGGATGTAAATTAAATTATTTAACAAAAGCGTGCAGCAATCATTTCACTTCTTATACACACTGAGCAGCATAACTTATTTGTAATTCACCTCAAGAAATTTATCTTGGTGAGTGTATGAATTGTCCAGACTCTGACAATTTTAAAACATTTTAGTTTCAATATTTGTTGAAAATTCTGTGAACAAAATAATTTCTAAGCAATGGATATCAACTGATCGTTAAAGTTTAGAAACAGTAGAGAACAGAGATTTTATTGAAAAATTATCATTTCTTGTTCACCATTCATTTGTTGCTTCTCAGCAGTCAAACTTCTTAAAAAATTTAAAAACTGGAACCCTGAATCTTTATCACATTATGTGACTTTGCTGAAAACTATTCATTTGTGTTACAAGATGAAGAAGTCCAAGGGTTTCACTGGAACAATAAACAGACTACAATTCATCCTTTCACTATTTATCTTAAAAGCCAAGAATATGCAGAGACTTTAAATGATGATTTAGTTGTTATGTCTGACTGCTTTAAGCATGACACAATATCAGTTCACCTTTTTTAGAAAACACTAATCCAGCTTTTAAAAGAAAAGTATAATGTTGTGAATAAACTAATTTACTTCTCAGATGGCTCAGCAGCACAATATAAAAATTGTAAAAATTTCATGAATTTAACGTTAAAATTTTATCATAAGGATGACTTCAGTGCCGAAGTGGAATGGCACTTCTTTGCCATATCACATGGGATAGGTGTATGTGATGGTCTTGGCGGTACTCTTAAAAGATTAACATCAAAAGCAAGTTTACAACACCCATACCAAGATCAAATAACAACAGTCACTTAGCTTTATGATTGGCCCAATCATATGATATTCGTTTCAAATGAATATCAGAAAGAAGAAAAGTATTTATTTAGCACCTCATTTAGCAAAAGCAGTGGCGATCCCAGGTACTCAAAAGTTGCATGCTTTTTTACCAGTCAGGAAAGGATATCTTAAAACAAAAATTATTTATGAAAATGAAAAATATAAACAAAGTTTGCACTACTACTACTACTGGAATGAAACAGTTGATTTAAGAATGTATAAACCTTTAATTTGAAGATTTATTGATTTGCCTTATTTTTTCTATATTGTGTAAGATTTTAAGACTATAAAAATGTCCAAATCATAAACACCATAACTGTAATTATTTAAACGTGCATTATTATATTTTAATTATTCGTTGTACAATTATTATTTATATTATTGTAGCTTCTTGTATTAGAAGTAACTCTTGAGAATTATATTTTACAGTTGAGTCTTTTAGATTATTTAAAAATGTATGAGATTATGGTTTCACTTAAAATTATTAACTTAATTTCACTTTTAAACATAAAATGTAATGATTTTCAACCTCATTTTGACTTAATATTCATTGCAGTCTTGTTATAAAACTATTTAGAAATTTTTAAAACGGCAAACTTTGCTGACATATTGATACACATTTTATTTTTTATCTCCTTATCCCACAGCAGTCCCAGTTCAAGTTTTCTCAACTGCTTCATAATATAATGACAAATAACACATATTTTTAATTAAAAATTTAAGACCTATTTTTTCAGAAATTCAAGGTCAAAAGTGGTGACCTTGAAATCAAACTTTATGTATACATGGGCTTGTTGTACATCATATGAAAGACCATTAATTAAAATAAGCTTTAAAATGAGACCAAATTTATCATTCTTCCTTAATAAATAACAAAGTTATGTTGACCTAACACTACTGCAGCAAGTCAAAATTTGCCATTTTCCAGGAAATTTGAAGGGCTCTAAATATGAAATGGTTTATGATGGAGATCTGAAATTCAGTATTTTCTCATAACTCTATCAACAGTTAATTCATACCAAATTTCAAGAAAATCCCAGTTGGCTAGGTTGTAGACCTTGATTTAACACAGAATGACCCAGACATTTTCTAGTATTTATGGTAAAAATACTTAATCTTTATCTTTATTAACAGGTAATTTTTCAGAGCATTATTCACTTATTTTGATAAGAGATTTTGTAATTAGCCTCTTTAACATAAATATTTACAATAAAATTACTGATCTAAGTAAATAAAAATATATATCACAGACATAAATAACATGAATTAACCTAAAAGAAATACCAAATATTCTTAATATTAATTTTTTTTTGTCTTCAGTCATTTGACTGGTTTGATGCAGCTCTCCAAGATTCCCTATCTAGTGCTAGTCGTTTCATTTCGGTATTCCCCCTACATCCTACATCCCTAACAATTTGTTTTACATATTCCAAACGTTGCCTGCCTACACAATTTTTTCCTTCTACCTGTACCTCCAATATTAAAGCAACTATTCCAGGATGCCTTAATATGTGGCCTATAAGTCTGTTTCTTCTTTTAGCTATATTTTTCCAAACGCTTCTTTCTTCATCTATTTGCCGCAACACCTCTTCATTTGTCACTTTATCCACCAATCTGTTTTTTAACATTCTTCTATAGCACCACATTTCAAAAGCTTCTAATTTTTTCTTCTCAGGTACTCCGATCGTCCAAGTTTCACATTCATATAAAGCGACGCTCCAAACATATACTTTCAAAAATCTTTTCCTGACATTTAAATTAATTTTTGATTAATTTCTTTCTCGATTTCAGTCTCGGAGGGGATGGTCGCTCCATCTGGTACATTGTATGTCGTGTATCGAAAGATTGTCTGAACCGTTCAATGTATTCGACTTCAGCTCGACGTATTCCAGGTTCCTCCATGCCCGTCGCTCAGTGCAACTTTTCAATAGGAGTGGGTTTCATACATCCTATTATTAAACAACAGATGTCGTTCAGCACTATATCAACCTTTTTGGTGTGTGTTGATCTGTTTCACACAGGACATGCATATTTGCCTGTTGAATAGCACAAAGCTCTAGCTGTCATCGACAGGACGGTTGGCTTAGCACCACATTTACTGCTTCGGAGTTTCCTCAGGAGATTGTTCCTCGTATTTACTTTCAACATTGTGTTTTGACAGTGAGCCCTATACGTAAGTGATTTGTCTAATATAACTCCAAGGTACTTTGGTGCTTCTGAGTGTTCCAGCTGCTGATCGTTCCATGTAACATTCAATCATCTTTTTGCTTTCCTGGTTTTCAGATGGTAGGCGCATACAATTATTTTCGCTGGATTTGGTTTTAAGGAGTTTGTTTTATAATACTCAGTTAAACCAATTAGGGCTGCGGTAAGTCTCTTCTCAACTTCTGGATAAGTTCGGTCTTGAACAGCCAAGGCAAGGTCGTCCACATACAGAAAATGCTCAGCCTCGGGGAAGATAGGTTGATCGTTGGTATACAGGTTGAAAAGTAAGGGTGATAGCACACCGTCCTGGGGCAGTCCATTCCTCTGGTTTCTCTAGCGACTTTTGTTTCCTTCAAAGCTAACATAAAAACGCCTGTTCTGTAGTAATGATTCCACTATTTTAGCTACTTGGTGATACCCTGTTGATATAAGTATTTTTTGTAGAAGCAGTCTGTGGTTTACTGTATCGTAAGCCGCCGATAAGTTGATGTGTGCAACGCTTGTGATGAGTTTCTCCTGAAAGCCCTGTTCAATGTGCTCTGTCAGCTTTAAAACTTGACCTGTACCGTTTTTGCCCGGTCAAAACCCAGCTTGTTGAGGAATAAGTATTTGTTCAATAACCAGTTGAATGCGTTCTAGAATCATTCTCTCGTAAAGCTTGTACATGTGACTGAGAAGTGATATAGGTCTGTAACTGCTGGATTCTTTAGGAGCTTTGCCTGGCTTGAGAAGTGCGACCACCTTGGATTTCCTCCATAGTTTCGGAATAGTGTATTTAATAGCACAGTTGTTAAAGAGTTTAAGGACCCAGCTCCTGGTTATGTCTCCGAAATGTTTTATTTGCTCTGTACATATATCATCCTCTCCTGCGGCCTTCCCAACCTTCAATCCACTCACACATTTCTCCAGTTCTTGCATTCTGAAAGGAGTGTTGAACATGCTACTAGTTGCTGGTATTATGGTACTATTTTACCGCTTAAAATTTGCATGTTGGGTCTTCCCATTCAGAAGTTGATGTGCTATTTGGCTGGAGGTTATCTGGCTAGACTGAGTTAAAACTTTCCTATCCCCACTGAGCTTCTTCATCAAGTTCCAAGCCACTTTACTACTATGTGTCATATCCATCCTTTCCAGGGTGTCTATCCACTTTCTTTGTCTCTCTTTACCTATCGACTGGATCAGGGTTTCTCCACATGCGATTGTTTCCTCGCTGAAAGGGTCCTGATCAAAAAGCTGCTTGTATCTGGTCAGTACATGCTGGCTGTCCTTTGATAAATCAGGTATGTAGTGCTTTCTACGTCCTCTTGGAATATGCTTACGGGAAATTTCCCTTAAGATGTTAACAAAGGTTTCATAATTTTGAGGTGTCGGCTCAAGATCAGTAACAGCTATATCCAATTCAGAGGAATATTGCTCCCAGTCCACTTTTTTAAAGTTAAATCTCCTTTTGAATGGAATTTCAGTAGTTTTAATGGCTGAGTAGACGCTTATTCCAACAGGTCTGTGCTGCGATCTCGGGATATGGTCATATACCTCCTTGGCACAGCTCCCCCAAACACATGCGCTAGCAAAACACAGATCAGGGTTATACCCTCTTCGCCATATTTTACTATAAAAAGAATTTGGGAGTTTCGGATCGTGGACCAGACTTAGCTGGTTCTCCTCTGCCTACTCCTCAACTGATTGTCCATTCAGGTCTGTTTCTGTATATCCCCATGATAAACTATGGCTGTTAAAATCCCCTAATATCAGCTGAATTCTCTGTGAAAAAAATTCTTAGGTGGGAGGAAACTGAAAGGCTTTCCTGGTGGCTTGTAAACGGATGTTACAGTGCAGTTTGTTAGTTAAATTGTGAGTATTTCAATACCGTTATCGTTGGTAAAAGAGGTTGACTTTGGAGTCAAGTCTTCTCTGGTAAAAATAGCACTGTCGTACTTCGAACTTGGTACTTCAACTGCCAGTGTCATTCCATGGATTTGTGGTCTATTTCTCATCAGGTCCCTGTACGTTTCTTGTACGCATAATATGTCACAATTAGTATTTTTACATAAAAGAGCAAGAAGCTCTTCCTTGTCTTTTGTAATTCCCTCAATATTAACCGAGATGGTCGTCAAAAATGGCACTGAAAAGTGCCTTTTTATTGGACTGGGTTGCATTTTCTCTATACTCGGTGATGAAAGGATCCGCCATCAAGAGTTAACACTTGATGTTGCCCAGGGTTCGCCCGACTGCTATTTGTTTGCGTGTATAATTGCAATCTACGTGGAGGCTCCTTTCAGGTACCATCTCACTTGACCTGTAGCAATTCTACACAAAACATATTCCTCAACGTTTTTGTTGAACACTGATAGTAATGTTTTAAAACTACTTAATACTAAAACTGCTTTTGATGGTCTTTCAAGAGCTTAACTTTAATATCTAGTAACACTACTATTAATGAGACCAGTCTTACAATTTCTAAAAGTACAAAACTGCAGTGTTTCTACATATTTTAAAACTATTTATTTTGGATATGGTAAGATCAAAGAAGTTTAGTGATTTGTAGAGATCAATCAGCATTAACATATAAATTGAGGATTAATTTATAGAAGGATGTGAGACATCACTTTTGTTCCTTTGTATTAAGTTTCCTTGTAGCAAAGAATTGTTGATGACATCATACTTCTACATAAAAGAAACAAAAGACAGTCACACATTCCTCACATTCATAAAAAAAATTATCACTCAATTTACATTTTACTGCAGACTAAGAACAACATAAATCACTTAATTTCCTTGATTTCTCTTTAATCAAGATAGACAATAACATTTTTAAATATATAGAAAACTGGCTACAACTGACACATTTATCCACAACACACCTAACCAGCCTAAGTAACACAAACATGTACTTTTCTTGTACGTTATATTATGAAACACACACACTTTTGTATGCTGATAACTACACAGAAGAACTTAAGACAATAAACTAATGGCAGTAGACAATGGCTATCTACCCACGTTTTAGACAACATGATAAACAAAATCAAAAATCCATTAAGTGACAGAAAATACATAATACTAACACATATTAACCAAAACTCACATAAAAATGTCTAATTTTCAAGAAAGTTTATTGTATTGTTATTAAAACAACAGACTACCTAAGATCAACAGCAAATCAATAGAACAGAATACAACTTACACAGAAACCCACTGTAGTATAGAAATTAAATGGCAATGACTGAACTAAATACTTTGTAAGACACACATTCACCTAAGATATAAGTAACACATATGAACGCTACAAAGAACAGAACAATTTTGCAAATTTTGCAGAACAATTTTGCAAAAGAACATTTTGCAAATCACCTCACAGAAACAGGATATGTGCACATACATGAAAAATTTTAAAAATAGCAGACAGAAGAAACAAACCAAGTTCTCAATGTAACTGAATAATATAAAATTAATTCAAATTTAATATTATTTAAAATAATATTAAATTTGATAACAGTAACTTATTAAATGAACGAATATAACATAGATTGAATATATTATTCAATTACATACTGCTCAAGTATGACTCTAAAGGCAGTTCCAACTAACAAAAAAGCTACCAGATACTCCATTGAAGGAGAAGCTGATTATAAAAAGTTGGATTATTTTGAAAGCAAGACATTTAGTAGTCTTAAAATTCTTTCTATTTGAAAAGCCAATTCACACAATTGCTGAACCTTTCATAACCTATAATAAAGAACTTATTTTGTACAATTTAAATCTATATTATCTATGTACCTGTAAAATAAATATTAATGGAATAATGTCAGTGTAAACAGATGAGGTATATTTGATTACTTTTCGTACTGAAAATTAACTATCTCAAAATTATCTTAATGGTGGTAAAAAAAATATCAAAATTTCTAATAATAAACTTCAGTGGTTAATTTGTTTTTATTTATCAAAGGGCTGATATTATCATTACCGGCAAAATCAACATTTTTTCATGTGAAACTATGACTTGACCATTTAACTGTTAATTTATTACATAACATTAGTGATAACTTTTATAAATTAACATGAAAAATTTCAGAGGTTTTTTAAATTTTTAAGATATAAAAAATTCACTAAGTATATTTTCAAAAAAGGTTAATAAACAATAAAATTTAAACTTTTATAAAAGTAATTATTACAATAATTGTTTCAAATCAGGATACTACTTTTAAATATACATAGATTTCAACAAATAACATTCACACCGATAGGCTTGATAGGATTAAACATTAGCTAATATAAATAATTTGCTTAGGTATGAGCAATACTTGTTTAACAAGTTTATGTTTAACATTTTATGTTATAAACTTGTTATGTTTAACAATGACTTTCATATCCAACCTACAATTATTCAAGCAGCATCATGCCACCCAAAGCTCATGTCTGAAAATATTGCTCTCATCTTGACACTTACCTTCCCTACCTCAGAGCTTAGTAAGGCTGCATTGTCTGAGTGAAAGTATGTTATTGGATAGTTGTAGTACAGAAATAGTGTTTTCTTCAAAATGAGGAGTGTTTCAAATGATTTAAGTGAATGTGAACTATTATTATCAGATCTCGAGTTATTTTTAAAAAAAAGAAACTAAAGTGTGCCTTAAAATTAACACAGGATTTAAATTGCATGTCATTTTTTCCTGTTGAGTTTGCAACACTCTCTGAACCACATGTGTTAGTAATTACATTCTGGTTAGTAATGAGGCAGTTGTGAGGGAGAAATACATGATGCAGGAGGGCTAACTATTGCGAAAATATATTAAAAAATGGAGAGTGTTGTGCTGAAACTGTCAATGGTATATTTCATCACAAGATAATAACAGCATTTTTGTAATCTTGGAGGCCATGGACTTTGACGAGATTTTCTTCCAACAGGATGGTTCCACATGTCATACAGCATGCAAAACCATTGCGTTGTTACAGCAGAAATTTCAAGGGCTGTTGATTTCGCACAACAGTGATCACAACTGGGCACAAAGATCATGTGATCCTGACCATTCCTGAACTTAAAGACAAAATTTGTGTTATTGCAACAACTGAGTCACAAATGTGGAAAAATATTGATTGCAAATTTAGTCAAAAGGTTGCATGAGTGAGTCATATGAAACGTGGAGGACATTTGCCACATATTATTTTCCATATTTAATCAGAAAGTTAACTCTTTCAAAGTATGTAAAGGTTCATTTTGCAAATTTAAATCCTGTGTTACTATGGGGACACCCTATATTTGACATCATAAAATCAAATTTATCATTAAATACCATCATATTTCTGGAAGAAACTATGATTCATTACAAATTCATAAAAACCAATTAGAAATGGTTTACAAGAAACCTTTTTTTTTGGTCACAAAATAAGTTCCTGTTGACTTGATCCTGGGTAAATCATAATTGTAATAAAAAGTATACGGTACTGAAAAAAGTACAGCAAAATTGGTGTACATTTCATACTAAACACTAAGGCAGCTTGAAAAGAAAATTTAACCATCGCAGATAATGTTTGTAAATCTTTGAATTTATCTCCAGCTTCTAAAACAGTTAAATTAAGTTAGACACAGCATCAATCAGCCTTAAAAAAACTGCATGGGAATAAAAATTAAATTATAATTATCATTTAATGTAAGTGTGAAACTAGATAAAACTGAGAAAATGAACCACTTCAGAAAGATAATAATCTCAGCTGAATATGAAATCCAACTTAAAATTTTTTCATGCGTCTGTTTTAAGTAATTTCAGTTTGAATAAAACTGACTGATTTACACAAATTACAATATTTAGGGGCTTTTAAACAAAAATAAGTGTATGAATCCCAAGTCTCAGGTTTTTGCAGAAAATCCTCTACGAAGCCTCTACAAAAAAAAACTTCATGCTCTACATAACATAATTGTGTTTCGATGTGGAATGTTGTTTATCAGTTAGAATGGGCAAACATTTACTGTAATTTTATAATCTAATACATAATTAAATACCTATCAAAAAACCATTTATTCTGTAGGTACAGCACACTAAAAATGCAAACTTTTACCTAGTAGAGTGGCATAATTTAGTAATTTTTGAATTTTTTCTAATTGTTTGGTTTGAAATTTGTTTTTATAATAAACACTTTTTATAACTTTTTAATAGTAAATGATATTGAAATTAACCAAGTTACAATAAAATAAAATATGTGTATATAATTATTAAGGTCAAGTACTTCCTGATCAGCGTTTGAAAGTGTATAAGAAATTTTCATCTATATGTAAACAGGGAAAAATCAATTTACACATTTTATGATGTTAATCACCTGAATAACAAATCCCATTATCTGCATTTGATTAAAAATGAAGGAAATATTACAAGTTATGTAATTACAATACTGCTAATATGAGTGCAGTAGGTCTAATGGAATGAACACAGACTATTATTTTATTATATAAATTTATTAAGTTTATTATTTAAACTAGTTGCCTGTTAATATGTAGCAGATAAATTTAATAGAACTTACACAAAAACTATATCTACTGACAAGGCAATACACATTTGCAGAAGAGGTCAACAAGAATATTAAAAATAGATTAATCACTAAACATGTTAGTCTGCATTTAAAAGAATATAATTTAAATGCTTTCTTTTCTTATATGAGTGAAGATAAACATTTTTATACTAAACAGAAAACAAATTAAAACTGTAACAAAAAAAAAAGTGCATAGAGTAAACATAAGACTAATATTTCACATTTTTCTGTAATCAAGTCTCTGCAGCTAAATTTATACAGGCCAAAGAAAAAGTTCATTATAAGTACAAGTCAATAACCTAATCAATAATATTTAAAATGTTCACATCAACAATAATGTTATTATTATGATTATACTACTAAAACAGTTCATTTATATAATTATCTTATTATTTAAAAAAAAGAGATAAATATTAAAGGAAAGAAATGACCTTCCACTATTGTTTTCAATATTAAACTTAATATAACTACTTAAATTATACACCTTTATCTAATAACATGTACAGTTAGCTTCATTACTCAATGGAGCAATTTAATTAGTAAAAAAAAGAAAACAATTTAGCTAAAATCATAAATCCACATTCTGGTAATAATAAAAAAATGCTAAATAGAAAAATGGAGTAAAACATACAGATACCTTGGATAAAATAGATAGGTACTAGAAACTACAAAAATAATTATCTTCATACTAGTAATTAATAAACATTTCACTTTAAAACAGCCATTCAAATATGAGACCTCTGAACACTAGAAAACAGTATATACTACTGGAATGAAAAGCTCTACAGCCAAACCAAACGAATGATGAAAAAAAATAAAATAAAAAACTAGCATGAGTTTTAATTACTGTAATTCAATAAAAAAACTTCTGTTATTTCCATGCACCTTTATCAGCTTAGCTGTTTTAGCAATCTTCCCTTTTTTCGTAAGTTTTGAAAGAAAACAAATCATATTAATGTAATACCAGACAAAACTTTAATATAGTATAGTATTGAATTTTCTTCTTCAGAGACAAGAACAAAACTCTTAGACAGTAATTCAGTGAATAAAACAGATGATAATTAACTAAACAAATTCAAGTGACTTGTATGAAGTTCATATCACAGGATCAACAGAAACCACAACTGCACAAAATCTAGGTCAAGTTGGACACAGAATATCTGCTAAAACCAGGAATTTGACATTTTATAAATTTCTACACTACTAAGAGCTTACTTTTGGATTCCTAAAGGATTAATACTATCAACTCGCAATAATTTTATTACTGCGATGAAGAACAGAAATAATCATAAACTGCCCTTATAAATCAATAACGATTTAATTTCGAATGTTAGGTTATGATTATTTCTATAAAACTATTTAAAGAAAACAGCACCACGAAAGTTGGTAATTAGCTAGCACAATAAAATGACAACTAATATGTAGTCACTTACCACTCGATATGGAGGAGGAGGGCCCAACTGATCGGACGAAGAGTCTGCGGTACTTTCGCTTCCTCTTAAAAGGGATATGTCATCAGAGGAAGAACCTTTAAGACAGTTACCCATTTTTTCTTTTTTAATCGGAAATTCTAAGTAAAATAAGTGAATATATATCAGCCCATTAGAGAGATAAAAGAACATTAAACTTATAACGTATAATAGTAATATGGTTCAATCGCGATAAGAACACACAACGTAACACTCCGATTTATTCATTCTAAAGTCAAAATTTACGACGTTTACCTAGGTCTATTGCCCTTGAACACTTGAATCCCACAGAGCTATTCATGTGTCGTAATTTACGAAAACAAAGGGTGAGAGATTTAATTAAAAAAATCGTCCGCTTTCTCATTAGTCTTGCATACAAAAAATCCTATTTCGGTTGACAGCTAACTCACAACTTTCCATTGCTAAACAACAGTAACCGATGCAAGCCTTCACTATTATAATAACGGATATGCGTCATAGATAACAGGCAGTTATTAAATAAAGAAAATTGCTGTTTAGAAACATAAAAAATAATCTTAAGAAATATATACGTTAATATGTGTGAAAAGTTAAACATCTTTCATGGAGGAAAAGTTTCGTAATATAATGTACTGACTAAGGAATAAGGTATGCAAACAAAAGTAGAATTATATACATATATTAAAAAAAATTATATTCACGAAAATATATTATTAATTTTTTGTATTTCGAATTTTTTTAAATTACTCATAGGAAAAGAAATTTGCCTGGCAAACCTGCCAGTTATGAACTACATGTAAACGTGTTGTAATCGTTTATAGAAAATGGCCAGGGCACGGAATTCAAATCTTCGGAAGATCTGATTTAATTAATTAACCTTAGGTTGTTCCCCCAATCAAAGAAGAGCCGAAAACAAAGACTTCTCAAATACCGCAAAATCCATTTAATGCTATACGTATTTTTAAAAATTGACAACTCGCTATTGAAAATAACTTCAAATCATTCATCAGTGCAGTTAGTGGTGATACTGTTATTAGCAATTCTCAAAAAACCCTCTGAATGCGTTCTTTGTTTTGTTCATTTAACAGTTTTCGTGCATTTCCACCTACCCTTCGATTTTGTGATTCAACATTACTCTTATAATCCGCTACTATTCTCTCTCAATTATTTGTTCTCTGTTACTGTTTTTAAGCTCTGTGCCTCCTTCTAGAACAAAATAAACTAGCCTAAGGATGCTTCAATGGATAAGACTGGTACTAGTCCATCATTTTACAGGATTCTAGCATAAACTCCTCTCTTCTCCAATATATTCTTCTTAAAACATATCTGTTTCTATTAATCTAATTCTCCTGTAACAACCATCAAAAGTCTTAAATCTTTGTATTTTGAATTCTCCAAGTTTTTTGCCATAAAAACCTTCCATACAAATATTTTTTAAGAATGTCTTTATCCTTTTTTTTCTAGTAACTGCCCTAAATCTGCAGATTTATTTCCTGCTTAAAAGGTTGTGTAAGTCTGTTCTTGATATCTATTTTCTTTGTTTCATCCAGCCTTTATAATTTTTCTACTACCTGAATAACAAAATTCTTTGACTTTTGATAGATTATGCACTCGTATCTTAATATTTAAATTTGTATTATCTTGCTGTTACATTTTATCACCCTTGTTTAATTTCAAACTAAAGCTTTTCTCCCAGCAATGAATCCATATCATTCATTATAACATAAATAAATACTTTATTCTGCTTGGCACATAATAATACATTTTGTAGATCATGTCAGGAATGGGTAGATATGGGTTCAAAGGGGAAATAAATTGAACTGCCTGGATGAATCAAGAGAAATTGTGGTAGAAGCTTGATCGCAGCAGGATCACAGAATATACAATTAAATATAAGATAAAAATGAGAAGGTATGATATATGATGTAATGAGATATCCTAAATATTGAATTAATGCCCATATTTTTTAAAGTATAAATACATGAAATAATGTTATATTAACACATTTTTTTTTGTCTTCGATCGTTTGACTGGTTTGATGCAGGTCTCCAAAATTTCCTATCTAGTGCCAGTTGTTTCATTTCGGTATACCCCTTACATCCCTAACAGTTTGTTTTACATATTCCAAACGTTGCCTGCCTACACAATATTTCCCATCTCCCTGTCACTCCAACATCAAAGCAACTATTCCAGGATGCCTTAAGATGTGGTGAATAAGTCTATCTCTTCTTTTATCTATATTTTTCCAAATGTTTCTTTCTTCATCAATTTGCCACAACACCTCTTCATTTGCCACTTTAACCACCCACCTGATTTTTAACATTCTCCTGTAGCACCACATTTCAAAACCTTCTAATCTTTTCTTCTCAGGTACTCAGATCATCCAAGTTTCACTTCCATATAAAGCTACGCTCCAAACATATACTTTCAAAAATGTTTTCCTGATGTTTAGATTAATTTTTGATGCAAGCAAATTATATTTCTGACTGAAAGGTCGTTTCACCTGTGTTATTCGGCATTTTATATCACTCCTGCTTCATCCATCTTTAGGAAATCTACTACCCAAATATCAAAATTTTTCTACTTCCATAGTCTTTTCTCATCCTATTTTTATATTCAGTGGTCCATCTACTTTATTTCTACTACATTTCATTACTTTTGTTTTGTTCTTGTTTATTTTCATGCAGTAGTTCTTGCATAGGACTTCATTCATGCCGTTCACTGTTTCTTCTAAATTTTTTTTACTCTCAGCTAGAATTACTATATCAGAAAATCATAGCATCTTTATCTTTTCACCTTTACTCTTACTTTGGATGTAAATTGTTCTTTAATATTATTAACTGCCAGTTTTATATAAAGATTAATAAGTAATTGGGATAGGGAACATGATTGTTGGACCCCTTTTTTTATTACGGCTTCTTTCTTATGTTTTTCAATTATTACTGTTGCTGTTTGGTTCCTGTAAATGTTAGCAATTGTTCTTCTATCTCTATACTTGAACCCTAATTTCTTTTAAAATGCTGAACATTTTATTCCAGTCTACGTTATTGAATGCCTTTTCTAGGTCTATAAATGCCAAGTATGTTGGTTTGTTTTTCTTTAATCTTTCTTCTGCTATTAATCTGAGCACTAAAATGGCTTCCCCTGTCCTTATACTTTTTTCTGAAACCAAATTGGTCTTCTCCTAACACTTCTTCCACTCTCTTCTCAATTCTTCTGTATAGAATTCTAGTTAAGATTTTTTATGCATGACTAATTAAGCTAATTGTTCTGTATTCTTCACATTTATCTGCTGCTGATTTCTTTGGTATCATGACTATAACATTCTTTTTAAAGTCTGATAGAACTTCCCCTTTTTCATAAATATTAAACACCAGTTTGTGTAATCTATCTATCGCTTCCTGATCTGTACTGTGTAGTAATTCTGCAGGTATTCCATCTATTCCAGGAGCCTTTCTGCCACTCAAATCTTTTAGTGTTCTCTTAAATTCAGATCTCAATATTGTTTCTCCCCCTTCATCCTCTTAGACTTCTTCTTCTTCCTCTTTAACACCATTTTCTAATTCACTTCCTCTGTATAACTCTTCAATATATTCCACCTCCCTATCGACCTTTCCTTTCATATTATAAATCAGTGTACCATCTTTACTTAACACATCATTAGATTTTAATTTATTACCACAAAATTTTCCTTAACTTTCCTGTACGCCCATTTTACCAATGATCATTTCTCTTTCCACTTCTGAACACTTTTCTTTAATCCACTCTTCTTTCACTAGTTTGCACTTCCTGCTTATAGTATTTTTTAATTGCCGATATTTCCTTTTACTTTCTTCATCACTATTATTCTTATATTTTCTACGTTCATCCATCAGCTGCAATATATCCTCTGATATCCAAGTTTTTCTTGATATCCAAAGTTCTTTACTTAAGTTTGCTTCTGCTGATTTAAGAATTTCCTTTTTAACATTCTCCCATTCTTCTTCTACATTTTCTACCTTATCTTATTTACTCAGACCTCTTGTGATGTCCTCCTCAAAAATCTTCTTTACCTCCTCTTCCTCAAGCTTTTCTAAATTCCACCAATACATCTGACACCTTTTCTTCAGGTTTTTAAACCCCAATCTACATTTCATTATCACTAAATTATGGTCGCTATCAATGGCTGCTCCAGGGTAAGCTTTGCAGTCGACAAGTTGATTTCTAAATCTTTGCTTAACCATGACATAATCTATCTGATACCTTGCAGTATCACCTGGCTTTTTCCATGTGTATATTCTTCTTTATCATTTTTAAACTGGGTGTTGGAAATTAATAAATTATACTTTGTACAAAACTATAAGTTGGTCCCCTCTTCCATTCCTTTTGCCCAGCCCATATTCACCCACTATATTTCCTTCCTTGCCTTTTCCAGTGCTTGCATTCCAATCTCCAACTATTACTAAATTTTCATCCCCTTTTATGTGCTTAATTATTTCATCAATTTCTTTGTTACACACTCCACCTCATCATCATCATGGGCACTTGCAAGCATATAGATGTTAACAATCGTTGTCGGCATTGATTTTGATTTTATCCTTATTACAATGATTCTATTGCTATGCATTTTGAAATACTCTACTCTCTTCCCTATCTTCTTGTTCATTATGAAACCTACTGCCTGCCCTTTATTTGAAGCTGAGTTAATTATTCTAAAAACACCCGACCAAAGTCGTTTTCTTCTTACCACCAAACATCGTTAATTCCTACTACGTCTACATTTAATTTATTCACTTTTCTCTTTAAATTTTCTAATCTACCAACCTTTTTTAGACTTGTAACATTCCACATTCTGACTCGTAGAACGTTATTTTTTAATTTTCTGGTGACCCCTTTCTTACTAGTCCCCACCTGGAGATCTGAACATGGGACTCCAGAATATTTTACCAAGGAAGCCACTTCCATCTTTGTTACATGAAAATGCAGAGAGTTACATTTTCTTGGAAAAAAAACAGCTGTAGTTTTCCATTGCTTTCAGCTCTGCAGTACTAAGAAGATTGAGTGATGTTGATATGGCTGTTTAAGTTCTCCTGACCTACGCCCTTAACAACTTCTGTAAGAGCTGCTGTCCTCTTTCAGGAATCATTCCTTAGTCTGGCTCTCAACAGATACATCTCTGATGTGGTTGCACTTTTGGTCCAGCTACTCTGTATCACTGAGCACTCAAGCCCCCTCATCATCGGCAAGGTCTCATGATTCATAGAGGGAGATCATAACAATAACACTCCTTTTGAAGTCTGACAAATTAACACATGAAGATACTAGATATAAAAAATAATTCGTAATTCAAAAAGCATGATTGAAAATTTTTTGAATGCATATACAAAAATATAATTTTTGAATAATTCAAGAATAGAATATATAATAATAATATAATATAAATAATATAATAATAATAATAATAATATAATAATTCAAGAATAATTTTCACTTCTTGAACAAGATGCAGAAAATTCAAGCTTTTTTAATTAGTTTTATTTAAAGATTTATTAATAGAGTAAAATTATTTCTGCGAAAGAAAACCTTTTAATTGTATTTTAAATAGATTAGTGGGAAGACTCTTTAAATAGTTTGGTTTAGTTTTTAAGTCATTTCTAGTTCATCCAAAATATCATTAGGTACTTTTTAAATTTTAATTTTTTTATATTTGGACTATTGCTTCCATATATAAAGTAAAAACTAAAAAGGGCAGGCTACAAACTTTCATGAGACAATTTGTCAGTCACGAGGTCTGTCTGTACTGCAGCTTTTCTTTCCTCACTACCCACCCTGATTCTTATAATTATAAATAACTTCTTTCTTAATATTTTAATTCTGTTTGTCTTAAAATCTTTAACACTCTATTCTGTTCTAGTAAATGTGACTGTTCAGTTTTCAAAAGCATCTGACAAATTTTATTTACCAGAAAGGCTGTTTTCGTATAATTTTTTTTTTTGTTTATTTTCAGTCAGATAATATTTTTAATCTATGAAAATATTAAAAATGACTACTGATATAATCATAGTACAGTACCCCCTATTCAATTCTGGTTATATAGTAACTAATTTATTATATATGCAATGATTTTTACATTTTAGTGTTTGAAAGTTACGACTAATTCATTTAATGTTTTACTTTTAGTCTCTTTATAACTTGCATTTTGTTGTTATATTAACAATACACATGAGAAACATGTCCAAAATATACTTACTTAACATAATCTTTTCATATGAATTAGGTGAGCCTACTTGTTTTTAAAAATTACACTGTACTAAGATATACTCTTCTAGTAGTTTCTTTACTTCTGGCTAAACTTTTGTAATGTCTAAGGTTTCTGTAAGACAAAGGATTATTGTAAACAAGTTTTTCTGTTGAATTCTGAAATGTTAATCATTCAGAAGCAACATCAGCTAATATTTTCATACCCTTTTCTTCCAAAGCTGTTGGTATTTAAGACTAAATGCATACCACTTATTTACAGTTTTAAATAAAGTACAATTAGAAGCGATATATTTTCAAAAACCTAATGATAATGAAGAAAAAATGGAAATAAAATCTGTTATCAGTGGGAAAATATATTTATTATTCATAAACTTTAGAATCAAAATTAATAAAAATAAACTTAACTGTAGAATAGATCCAAATTTTGGAAACACCAATTCAAAGGTTTTGACTTAGATCAAAAAATGAAATGACAAATACTCATGTGCAGAGTAACAATCCATAGTAGAAAAACAGAACAAAAACTCACTGTCTGTAACAGACTGTTTTGGATTCCATTATGACCCCCAAAAAGTATGGAAGAAGGTACTGGTTGATACAACTCAGCTCTCACCAAAACTTTTTATAATTTTTTTGGGGTATTTTGTGGAAATACCTTAAAATACTACAAATACCTTAAAAACTAAAAAAATTAAACAAAGACTTACAACTAATATCACAGCTAAAAATAAAAAAAAAATACTTAAAACCAATATCATAGTCATAAAACTAAAATTTAAAATAAGCGTAAATCTAAAAACATAAAATTTAACAAAAATAAAAAGAATATAATAAGGTCCAAGAAGGGTGTAAACGGCTCCAACTCGGATAATGGGAAAACAAAGAAATTAACATAAACTAAGCCTAGGTTAAAAACTAAAAGATTAAAAAGCTAAAACTTAAAACTATTAACACAAAATATCACTAAAAAACTTAAAACTTATATCACTAAAAAATTAAATATAACACAACTATCACAGATAAAAAATAAAAAAAATAATAAAATCTATATATAATATATATATAAAACAAAAATAAAATAAATTTAACAAACTCCAAGAGTAGTATAAAGGGTTCCTTCTTAAATAACAGAAGAAAATAAAAGTTTAAAGCTGGTTCATCTAAACTGGTTCACATAGCAACAAGAAATATAATACTGCAGATTTACACTCTGTGGTATGTCTACCAGAGAGTAGATCAAGGTGTGTTTTGAAAAATTTTAACTTCACTTCATTCTTTTTTAATATGTCTATATTCTGAACTTTTCTTCAGTTTTTTTACAATACTATAATCTAAATTTCATCATGTTGAAATTCTGATCAGAATTACATCAGTATTAACATGTCTGCTCCTGGGTATATTTTACAATCCAAAATCTCTACTTAACGATTATGTAGTCCATCTGATAAATTCCCATATCTACTTGTTTCATCCATATGTACTTTTTAAAAATGCTATGTTGTATGTGGTCATACAATGTATTTAATCTGTGTCAAGTTTATTTATTTAATATATTGTTTTGTATCAGATTTATTGTGTGTGTAAACTTCATATTCTTCTGTTGAGATAGTGTTATGTATTGAGATAGTGTTATGTATTGAGATATGTTATGTATAAAAATTGGTTTTTATTATTTATATCTGGGTATGTGTCTTGTTTCTATGTGTGTCTTATGTATAGATAGATACCTTTATGTTCCCCAGTTATAAAGATGTCATACTGGTGTTATAGAAAACATTTTCAGTGAGAATTTTTATCACCTGGGAATCAGAGTTTTTCACAATTTTTATTACACTGATTTTTATTATATTAAGTGTAATTATTGTATTCGTCTTTATTATTATGCTAAGTGAGAAACAACAGTTAATAATTATTTACAAGATGTGAGAAAATAAAAAAAATTATGTAATTAATAGCTGTGGCAGGAAATTGGCTGTTAAGATTAAAAAAGGTTGAAGATATCAGTTGGCATGACTAGTACGGTAAACATAAAAACTGTTTACTAATAAAAACTTAAAGAAGAATTTAATGAGAAGGATTCAATCAATTTTTTTACCCTTATTAATAACAATTTTATTTTTTTAATCTGTGTATTTATAAACACTCTGTGTCTGAAAAAGAACTCTAGGGTTTCAAGAACAAATATGGTTTTTATTTTTTTATATGGTTTTTTTTACCTCAATCTTTTCTATGCGTAATCTTGAAGTCACAACAGTTAAGCTTAGTTTATTTATTCTCTGTCAGATAGCAGCTGTAAGCTTTTGTGCCATAGTGTCACCACAAGAGAAAGCACAATTCATGTACCGGTTCTCACAAAAAAAGTGACTGTCATACATAGGAATTTTATGAGAGTATCATAGAAATTCTCTTGAGTGACAAAAGTATATGTTAAAGGTATGAACAATTTTCGGAAACCAGAAGAGTTTTGAAAGGACACTCACAAGGCCGTAAACACAGAAAGAATTCAACTTTCTTTCCAATGAAATCCAAAACATCTAATTCATAATGCTAGTCATCAACTAAACACTCCTAAAAGCACTGTCTATGATGTTCACAAGCGATTGAAACTTCGTGTTCATAAAATACAGCTATTCCATGAAATTAAACCTAATGATAAGCCACAAAGAGTTGAATTTGTAATGTCCATGTTAGACTTCATTTCTACTAATGAAAACTAGTATATTTTTTTTTTTTTTTGATGAAGCAACATTTCATGTTCATGGAGTTCTGAATCGGCATAGTTGAGTATGGGGCTCAGTAAAAAAAGGCCAGGGTTTTGGCTTCATGCAGCTAATCATTTGTGTAAGTACATCAAGGAATGTAAAACAGTGGCAAGTGGGAGATTATGTGAACAAAAAGAGGGGACGAGCAGGTAAGGTATCTTTAGCTCTAATGAGCATTCAAGGGTCTGCAAGACAGTAAAGTGATTACTAGAGGGGATTGAATTTCAGTTTTAGTATTAGAGAGGAGTGGAACATTTTCTATCTGCTGGGAATCCAGAACTGATTATGGATTTGGATCCTCTGATTCTTAGCAGGAGGTTTTCTCATTGTATCACACCTTTCCAAAATCAATCTGTTGGGAGTTGAACAGGTTCTATGACTGCCATTTAACAGAAATGAAGGTTATCCTGATGGAAATATGTCATTGCCCTTGATGTAACCAAGACCAGTATTAAAAAAATTATTCACATCCAGATTGTCAAAGAGTATCTCATTAATGTCTGATTTCTTGTTCACTTTTAAGAATACGCAATTCATGAAGTTTGGATTTTCTATAACTACCAGAATGTAACACAGCCTTTAAGTACATAAAAATCATATGCAGCATGGACTGATAATGATTATGACAAAACCAAGTACATTGAAATTGCAGAACTGTAAGTAAAATGTGTAACCGTAAAATAATATAACCATAAAATAAATATATGTTATTTGTCATTACTATAACAGTTGTAGCTGATCTGACATGAGAAATCAGTCCCTCCAGAATATGACACAGGCATTCTACGGATAGGATTTTCATAGAATTCCATTCACAGTAATTAAAAAATAACAAGATCCCACACCAGACTCATGAATGAAGTGGTTTCCTATAACATTTTTCACTGAGTCAAATACACTAACATAATGGGCCTACTGAAATGCAGGTTATGTATAATTTTACAAGTGATACCTTTATTCTAAGTTCACCACAGGGACAAGTTGTGCTATAAACTTCATACTTTCTTAGAAAGAAACTCTGACTAGTGCCACTTGTGCCTCAGATGCTTTAAAAGCATGTAAGAAAGGCTGGGACAGATAGTGTAAGCAACAAATTAATGTACCACTTACTGCAGCGTTTTTCAACCTTTCAGTATTTGGAACCTAATTTTCAATCATAATTTTCATCGCACCTCCTTCATACAATAACAATGTATACAATAATATTTTAGTATTTTGACGCTAAAGCTACAATATGACCTTAATTAAAAACCATACAAATTACCAAGAATAAGTATATTTGTTGATATTTGGCAATACCAATCTGCTGCACTGACAAAACCAGAATCGATGCCTCTCTATTGTTCTCTGTCTTACGTCTACCATATCGGACATTTTTGCTGCTTTGTGAGAAGTTCCGATTTGTCTTGAATATTCTTGAACGTCTGAGCAAACGTGTATAAATGCTACGCCTCATTCAATTCCAGTCAGTCTCAGTTGAGTTGATCCTTCTATCGCAATCGAATCTATCGTGAATGTGTATGTTGTAATTTGCATGTTAATTGCAATTCAAGGTATTAAATATTAATGGCAGTAGATTTATACAGAATCATGGATAAATTTTTAAGTGGATGTAAGCGAGCATTAGACGATAGAGAAGCATCAACAAGTGCACAGACGAGCATGGTTCCAAAAATAAAATCTGATAAATATTCACAAGAATACTTAAATTTTGGGTTTACCAGTACTGAAGTAAATGAAGAAGAAAGGCCCCTGTGTGTCATTTGCTCAAAATGTTTGGCGGCAGACAGCATGAAACCTTATAAACTTTTAAACAACATTTGCAAATGCTTCATAGTGAGTACATTAACAAACTCCGAGAATTCATAGAATTAAAATTAAAATCATATGAAAAGTAAACATCATTTAAAAAAAAACTTTGAATGTGAATGAGCTTTACTTGCCTCTTACAAATTTTTATATAAAATAGCCAGATTATAATTTTGCCAAACAATTGCAGCCCATACCTCTGTCAAATGATGCTGTTATCTGTCAAATCAGTATTTACTGATGCAAATGTCTGCTGAGGCATTTACATCAGTGGCATCCCAACTGAGGCCTAGCTAATGACTATGAGATGTAATCAGTTAGATGGTCTAAAGATGACATCTGGTAAAACCCCTTAGGGCTTGGAACGGAGGAGGTGGTGTGGCGATCGGTAATGTCACAAGGTCTTCCTCCTATGGGGTTGGGATGTCAAATTGATAATATAGCTGAAGATGTACAGCATCAGCTTACCGGGAAGTTACTTGACAAATTGTTTTCAATTCAGCTTGATGAGGCAACAGATAGCAATAAAGATGTTTATTTCATTGCCTATGTTTGATTTTGTGGTGGTATGTCAGCAGTAGAACTACTTTTCTGTAAACCAATAAAACTCAAAGCAACAGCACTCACATTATTTGCTATCTTAAATGATTTTAAAAATGAGGCAAACATATAGTGGAAAAATTGCATCGGAATATGCACCGATGGTGCTCGTTCAATGTTTCGAAGACTCCAATATACAGAAGCACTTGTGAAACAAGAAAAATCTCCACAGTGTGTCTGGACACATTTCATGATCCACAGAGAAGCTCTGACTTCCAAAGAAATGAGTCCTGGTCTGAATATTGTGTTAATGACGATTGTAACCATAGTAAATTATATAAAAATGTGACTCTTAAAATCAAGAATTTTTTCTGCACTTTGTGAAGACATGGGCGCAGTACATTCAGTGTTACTATTTTATTGTGAGGCAAGATGGTTATCATATGGGAAGTTTTTACAATGTGTTTATGAATTAAGAGATGAAATTGCTATTTTTCTAGAAGAGGAAAACCGATCAGAAGCCAAGAAGTTTCGACATGGTTTGTTTGTGATGGAATTGAGCTACTTGATCAATATATTTGAGAAATTAAATACCATGATTCTTCAACTCCAAGGAGCAAATACACATATGTTAGAGACAAGTGATAAAGTTAATGCTTTTTGTAGAAAATTGGAATTGTAGAGCAAAAATTTAAAGAAAAAAAACATAAAAATGTTTGCAAATGTGGATGAACATGTTAAATCTTACAAGGGTGAAGAACAACATGTAAAAGCTGTTTTGTAGCCATTGAAAATCATTTAAACATGCTGGTAAAGAATTTTAAGAAGTATTTTCTTGTTGACGACAACTTGGTAGCAAGTTATGAGTGGGTTAGGGATCCATTTCAAAATACACCCGAAGGGGTCTCAACTGCCGAAGAAGAAATCTTCATAGACTAGATAGCAAGTGGTGAAATCAAAAGACAATTTAGTAATAAATCAGTCTTTGAATTTTGGGCAGGGATAGATAATGAGTTTTCTGCACTGAAAATAAGAGCATTTCATATACTATTACCATTCTCAATATTCTACCTTTGCGATTTCTGTGGTAGCTGCTTTGAAGACAAAATATAGATCGCAGCTAAATATAGAAAAAGAACTCAGAGTGTCTATTTCTAATATTAAACCTTCGTTCGAAAATTTTTGCTCTGCAAGACCGGCCCAAGGGAGTCACTAATAATTATTAAACTTGTTTTTAATATAGTATTGATAATTTAATTATTAAATACATTGAGCAGTACTGATACAGTCCTATTTATAAGTGTATTATATCAGTGTAGATGTGTATTTTATTATTTATTATGTCAGAATGTATTTTGTTTTGCTTTCCTTTCAGTAAATTAATAAATTTTTTAACAATATTTCTTTTTTATATGCTCACGCCCCCATTTAGTATTATCACGCTCTCCTAAGGGGATGCGCCTCACAGGTTGTCACAGGTTGACATTTCATTATACTGTTTCCATTCAATAGGGAAACTATTAAATGGCTAATTAAAGAAATAGATAAAAGATGTTTTAAGTTTAGGTTTAATAAGGAAAATCAATACAGTCATTTTACTAACTAATTTTATTAGGTTTAGTTTTTACATATTTAAATTTTAATCAGGATAATGTTGCTTTTTAGATCAATTGATAAGTTATTTACAAAATTAATCAAGTCTTTCACATTACTGGTATATTATTAAAAAAAACAACAAATTTTAAAAATAAATTTTCATCTGTTATGCAGAATCAGATTTCTGTATCAGCTATAAATGTTTAGTTAAAAGTGAATGAATAGCAAACACTGTAAGCTGAAATAAAGAACAGAATTATTTTGAATGCAACTTATTTGGTGGTTATTGTATTTTCTCTTTTAATGACTATTTTAAATCATCTACATCTTCTGATGTCTCTGCTCTGCTAAAAGGTTCTGTTGTTTCAACTATTGGAACCAACAAACAATCTTTATTAAACAAAAATATTTCTGATCTAGTTATAGAGGAAACCTTTGACTTTAATTTCATACTACTGGAATTCTCCTTTAAATCTAATTCTCTTCTGATGTTTTCTAAGGAACATCATCTATTTCAGTTTTCATCTCATAAGATGGTTGAGGATCAATAATTGGTAATTAACCAATTTGAAAGGGTTTTACTGGAATATTATCCAGTGTCCTATTCTGTACCCCATTGATTCCAGATATTTTTTTTAAAGCTGATATTGCTGATGCAATAGCTGACGCCATCTGATTACATAAAACCTGATTTTGAGGTGAGTTCTCTGTTTGTACATTTTCACGTTTACTACTAGGCAATTTGTTATTCTGATGCAATAATTCAGATTTTTTATGAGTTGTTTCACGTTTATTTTCCTCATCATTTTTCTTACTCTTTGTAGTTTTGATGTACTTACAAGTTTGAGCCATAAAATCATAACCTTGAATACTATCCCAATCCACATCAGCATCAAATTCGAATTCAGTTTCTTCAAAGGACTGGGTTTCAGAGAATGAATTTTCTTTAAACTGACTATTACCAGATGAACCTTGCATCTGAATTAATTGGTTAGATTTTTGAATTGAGGTAAAGGTGTAGTGTTCATTTCTTTCTTACATTCATATAGCTTTTGCTGATGCTGCTGAGCAAAAGCTTGGGTAGGTGAAGGAGGAGGTTGACATTGTTGAATCATTCTCAGTTGTTGCAAGCTTTTGAGGAAATTATTTCCATTTGATATTTATTGTGGTGGAGGTAGTTCTAGCTTAAATACATTTTGGTTTAGATGTCCATCAGACACCACAGTACCACTGAGGAGTTGAGTGTAGGCGTGAGCATATTGAACTGTTTACAGTTGTCATTTGAAGTACAGTTGTTATTGTAGGGTATGACTGTTGAGATGAAGATATACTATTAATTGTGGGAGTAACAGATCCCTGAGCACTTGACTGTTGAGATTGAAAAGTCTGACTGTTGTCTAATAACATTTTAACCATGTTAGGATTTGACTTTTGTGAGGATATTTGATCATGTGAAAGCTGATTTTGCAATGGTTTCTCTGTTTGTACACTTTCAAGTATACTGCTAGCCAATACATCATTCCTAGGAGATAGTTCTAATTTTTTATTAGTTGTTTTAGGTTTATTTTTCTCATAATTTTTCTTACTCTTTGAATTGTTTGCTCAAGTGAATTGAGATAACCGTGTAGACTTCATTTTTTTCTTACATTTATAAGGCTTTTGTTGATGCTGCTGTGTCAAAGCTTTTGCATGTGTAAAAGGGGTTGACTTTGTTGAGTTGTTCTATGTTGTGAGTTGTTGAGGAAGTCATTTCCATTTGATTTTAGTTGTGGTGAAGATAAATCTATATACACTTTCTGGTTTAGCGATTCAACAGGCACTGCAGTACCAATAACGGGAGTTGAATGGAGGTATAAAGATATTAGGGTGTTTATAGTTGTTGTTTGATATACCCAAGGACTTGGCTGTAATGATGATGTTGTACTATTAATTATGGATGTAACAGATCCCTGAGAACCTGACTGATGAGACTGAAATGCCTGATTGTTGTCCTTTAATATTTCAACCATGTTATGATTTGATTTTTATGAAGATGCTTCATTTTGTGATGGTTTTTTTGGTTTGTACACTTTCATTTGTACTTCTAGCCAATCCATCATTCTCATGAGATAGTTTTAATTTCTTATTAATTGCTTCAGATTTATTTTCCTCGTCTTTTTTTTTACTCTTTGTAGTTTTGATGTATTTACAAGTTTTAGCCAAAAAATCATGAACTTCAATACTATCCTGATACACATTAGAATTAAATTCATCATCTACAAAGGGTTGGGTTTCAGGGAATGAATTTTCTTTAAATTGACCATTACCAGATGAACCTTGCGTGTGAGTTAATTGATTAGCTGTTTTGAACTGAGGTAAAGGTGTAGTGTTCACTTCTTTCAATTTTGCTGCTGCTGTACTAAAGCTTGGGTAGGTAGAGGAGGAGATTGACATTGTTGAGTCATTCTCCATTGTGAGTTGCTGAGAAAATCATTTCCATTTGATTTTTGTTGTGGTGGAGATAACTCTACCTTAAATACATTCTGGTTTAGATGTCCATCAGGCACCACAGTACCACTGATAGGAGTTGAATGGAGACGTGAACATATTGGGCTGCTTACAGTTGATCTTGATCAGTTGAGTCAAGATCTCAGGATTGAGATCAGCTGAATGTGAGGAATGAAGACAAAGACAGTACCGATAGTTGTTGGGGCTCTTGGAATGACCTATAAAGACAGAAACAAGATTTGAAGAAACTACCAGGGAACTGAAGATTAGAGGATCTTCAAGACATAGCACTTAATATTATGGCCCAATTTCTGAGGAGAGTGTTGGAATGAAAAATAAATTTCTCTTCTTTTTTTGTGTGTTTTATTGGGCTTGTGTAGTAGAGAGTGTAGGTGTGTTTATTGGCATGTATGTAAAGTGTGATTTAACCCCTCAGGAAAGAGTGATTGTCGACATCCTCCTAAGTGCAGTGGTGTGACTACCCTGTAAGTGAGGTGGAGAGTGACTATCCCCTACTGGACTTAGTAGCTTCACAAGTACGTAAAAAAAATAATAATGCCCCAGATAACACTCAATCCCTCTTCCGTGCAATAACACCTATGCACATATCAAGTGCAGGCAGCGACAGAGTACTTATATATTTTTACTTATATTGGCCAACGAGGCAATATTTCTGTTCAGGATATTCCCTGTGGACTACGGGATTGGCGTTCTTGAGCTGATTGCGGTTGTGGTTCTCAGTACAACCGGTATGAGATGTCGGTATAGGGAGTCAGGCAGTATTGACTCCCCGGCCCGGGTTAAATTTGTGGGAGGCGGCTGACTGGCGAACCCAGGCGGGATGAATTATCCGGGCCAAGCCCAACCGTCTCTCTGCTCGCACGTTCCAATATATTGTCTGACGACGATGTTTTTATGGACAATCAACTTCCACTCTTCTGTGACAGAATGTCCAAATAAAAACCCTTGTCTTGGAGAATCTTTGGCTTCAAATCTGAAGTGACGGAAGAGTATCGAATCTAGCGACAAAGTAAAGTCAGATCGAACTAAGTTTCGACCGAAGAGACACAGTGATTCCGAAGTATTTGTTTATTAGAAGAAGTGATAAACACTCTACGAAGTTCAGTCGTATTATGATACCGTGTGGAATCACGCAAGCTGGAGGAGGTGAAGGAAGTTAGAAAGACAGCTGTTGGTCTTCACGGCTATTTATAGCTAAGATGATCTGCGTTATGGATGTTGCAGTTTTACTGTATGGTACATTAAAAACCTGAAAAGGGGCGATCGTGTGTAGGGACTCATTAAACTGTACAGAAGAGGAAATAGTAAAGAAACATTTTGACAAGGAGTTGTAGCCAATCGACAATTAAACACAACGTAACGAAGACGTGCAACGCGAAGGGTTGCAGGACGTGCAACCCTTCGCGTTACACGTCCTCATCTTTAACAAACCCAGCTGCCTGGAAAACATAAAGGCTGTTTTTGCAGACTGGAAGTACGTACGTTTATCTTAACTCCATTACAGTGCTTCGGATGTCAAAGATTTGATAACACGGGAGTTCGCTGTACAGGTAATAGGTCTGCGCTTGTGAGGACCCACTGCATCCGGATGAACCGTGAAGAGATCCACCCGTCTGTATAAATTTTCATGGGGTATCTGGCAAAATCGCAAAATTGCCCAATATACAAAGAAGAATTATCCATCCAGGCGGTAAAGACCATACAAAAGGTTAGCTACTTCGAGGTGAAGAAAAATAGTACACAATAGATCACCTAAGTCAACTCTTTTGCCCAGGTTGCAGCGACTCCTACGACTTCCCTAAAACCAAATGTAAGAGTTAGAGGTGGAGTAGCCATATTAACATCGACCAGAGCTACCACCGAAGCGGTTGTTCTAAACACAAACCTACAAGCGGTCGCCGTTAGAATGAAGCGTCCGCTTCAGGTCACTGTCTGCAGCATATACTTGCCGAATTTTGATTGGAATAAGGATAATATAACAAGACTAATTTCTGAGCTTCCCCCACCTGTTTTACTGGTGGGTGACTTTAATGCTCATAATTCTCTATGGGGATCGGATCGAGTAGATCCCCGCAGAAGAGAACTGGAAAGGTTTCTGATGAATTCAGAACTTATTATTTTAAACGATGGATCAGGAACCTTTTTCAATGCCAGAGATGGATCGACGTCATGTATAGATCTTGCACTTATAAGCGGATAGCACCTCGATAGCACCGAGGTACAGCTTCCATGTCTTAGACGATTTGCATGGAAGCGATCATTTCCCGGTGCAAATTGTAACTGATGTTACAAGAAAAACATATCCCATCTCTAAAAGATGGTTGTTTGAAAAGGCAGATTGGACGAGCTTCACAGCTAGAACAATACTCCCTGAAACAACTGGAGTTATCAGGGACGATGTCGACGCTATAACAAATACGATACTTAAGTCGGCATCGAGATACATTCCCAAAACATCTGGAAAACTTACGAAACAACCCGTTCCATGGTGGAACGAAGAAATAAGTGAAGCTATTAAAAGAAAGAAAAGAGCGTATAACGCCTTCAAGAAACGTCCTACCCTACAAAATCTTATTGCCTTTAAAAAATACAGGGCGTATGCAAAACGTCTTATGATTGACTCGAAGAAACGATCCTGGCAGCAATACGTGTCATCCATCGACAGAACCACTACTGCGTCAGATGTTTGGAGGAAAGTGAAGGCGATTTGTGGGCGTAAAAGGTTTGCGCCTATAACTAGCCTTCAAGATGAAGATGGAATTAAGGACACTCCAAATGAAATCGCAGAGCTATTGTCCAATCACTTCGAGAAGGCCAGCAAAACGGCCAACTACGAGGATGGTTTTCGAACCAAAAAAGAACTCGAAGGTCTACTAAATTTTAGAACTGAGTATAATTACTCATATAATGTACCATTTAAAATGGATGAATTCATGAAAGCGTTGGAAAAAGCAGGTAACACAGCTGCTGGTCCGGATGAAATCCATTATAATATGATCAGGCAGCTGAATACCACTGCAAAACGCAGATTATTAGAACTTTATAATCAAATATGGCGGGATGGAACGTACTCACAGCAGTGGAAAAAGCTCATGTTGTTCCAGTACCAAAGAAAAATAAAAATTTAACAGATCCCAATAGCTACCGTCCTATTTCCTTGACGTGTGCTATGGGAAAAATACTGGAAAAAATGATTAATAATCGACTCGTCTGGGTTTTGGAAAAAGAAAACCTGATATCACCATATCAAGCAGGTTTTCGACAGTACCATTCCACCACTGATCAAATGATCAACTTAGAGAATATTATATATAACAGCTTTATTACAAGGAAACATTGTGTCGGAGTCTTCTTTGATCTTCAGAAGGCTTTCGATATGACCTGGCGTTATGGAGTAATGCTCCAGATATATGACTGCGTTGAGAGGTACCTTGTTTATGATTGCCATTAACAAATTGATATTAGCCATTCCAGTAGAAATCAGCAAAAGCATCTATGTTGATGATTTGGCAATTGTGTATGCCAGCAACAAGACTGCTATGGTGAGGTACAAATTGCAACGAGCGATCAATGCTCTAAATGAAGTTGCAAGGAATAACGGATTCCAATTCTCACCAGAAAAAACGTGCTGTGTACACTTTTGTAGGAAAAGAATTCCTCATCAAAGTCCTGCGTTGACAATTGATGATAATCCAATACAATATAAAGAGAACGTAAGATATTTAGGACTAGTATTGGATAAATCCCTTACATGGGGATTACATATACAGGACTTGAGTGATAGATGCAAAAGAGCCCTAAACATTATAACATTTTTATCGAACTTAAATTGGGACTCAGACAAAGAGATATTATTGAGATTGTATAAAGCATTGGTTCAATCTAAACTAGACTACGGATGTGTCGTATATTCATCCGCTAGAAAGTCGCACTTAAGAAAGTTAGACGTAGTTCATAATAGCGGAATAAGATATGCAACAGGCGCTTTCCGCACAAGTCCGGTGAATAGCCTAATGTCCGAAGCCGGAATAATGCCACTACATTATAGAAGAGAGATCCTTTTGTCAAGATATGCAGCAAATGTATGGGCTTTCCCTGCTCATATAAATAATAAATTGTTTACGAATCATCCTATGGCTGCAGTATATGAACATCGTGCTACCTATTCCAGACCAGCCGGAATTAGGTACCACGAATTAAGAAGGAAATACGAAATTGCTATACCAGAAACACTAGCAATTTCCACAAGAGAAATACCGCCATGGCTCTTGTCAGCGGTAAATACTAGGTTGGATCTCTCTCAGGGAGAAATAAAAAAGAAACCAGCAGTTATCATCCAACAGGAATTTTTGGCAACCGTCAGTAGTTACGAAGAACATATTATAATTTATACTGACGGTTCTAAAACCGAACATGATGTTGGATGCTCCATATATATAAATGGAGAAGCCCATTATTGGAAACTGCCAGATATGGCCAGTGTCTACACGGCAGAACTTACTGCCATTCAGCATGCTCTTCGATACATAAAACATTATTGCGAAGAGAGAGTGCTAATATGTTCCGATTCTCTTAGTGCACTATTGCAATTCGGAACAAGAACATTAAGGATGTCCTAATTGCAAATATCCTGTCCATTTTATGCGTTCTAAATCAACGAGGACAACGATGCGTATTTGTATGGACTCCAGGGCATGCTGGTATTACAGGTAATGAAAGCGCAGACGAAGCTGCCAGAAAGGCAACAGTCTGCGATAATTGGATGCATTTCCTGTAAGAGTGGCAGACGTTAAAAACCGTCTAACTAACATAGTAAGAAACAAATTGAGTACTGATTGGAGGAGATTAAATACCAAATTAAACTCGGTAAAAACTTCTCCATATAAATGGAAAAGCAACGTGAAATTGACTCGCCGTGAACAAGTAGCTGTGACCAGACTTAGAATCGGCCACAGCGATTAACAAATTCACATTTGTTAACCGGCGAAGAGAGACCAATGTGCGGTGTTTGTAATAAAACACTTACAATCAAGCATCTAATAGAAGAGTGTACAATATATAAGGACCTCAGAAAGAGGTTCCGTCTAAAAAATGACATTAGTGCTGATCTGGATAATGGAAATGAAGAAAAAATAGTTGCTTTTTGCACGCCAGTGGACTTCTTAGAAGTCTGTAAAAGTTTGAAAATTTTAAAGCTGTGAGAGAATCTCTAAGATGGAAATTTTATATGTATGGGAGTCTCGAAGCGTGGAACGTGTAGTAACGGGAGGTAGCCTCTTGTCTAGGCCATTTTGGCTCACCTGCATTCAAGAGCAGTGAGTCGGGGTGTGTCCGATGATAGCATTGGGGACCCTCAAGGGTGGATTGAGGGCGTGAGGCTATGGGTGTGCGCGGTGCATGCCTGTAGCCTGTTTATAAGAAGGATTCAACTGCCACGGCACCCTGGCGCGACTGATATACTGCTCAACGGCGTTTCTGGTCGCCCCGAGGGTGCTTAAATTATAAACGAGACAGGTGGAAGAAGAAGGAAATGGTATGGCATGACTTACAATTTTTAACTATATGTTCTTTGAGTTTTTAACTCAAATTTTAATTTTGGGGCCCTTTACACCCCTTATGCGTTGTGTATGTCTTTGTCGTTTTTGTGTCTTAGTGTTTTTTTTTTTTTTTTTATGAAGTTTGTGTTTTTAAATAAAATGTAAGGGCCTTTACACCCTTACATATGACGATGCTGATGGTGATACAAATTTCTTTTAAAGAATGTGACGAGGGCTAATGACCCTAGCAGTCGATGCCCATAAAAATTCAGGAAAAAAATAATTAGATTTTAAGATTTAAATAATATCTTATAATTTTTAGTGTTAAGATTTAATTCATAATAACTAAAAATTTACGGTGGTATCTTGCATCATCTTATTACAAAGGTAAGCGACCTTTCTATATTAAAAAATAGTTTAAATGTAAATATTCTTTAATAAAATTGTGTTTAGCATGCGAATAAAATATTGTCTACGATCGCATCACCGATCTTCAGACTGTTACCGTCGAAGTGGACACCATACATGCCGTCCAAGTTGTTTTCCGTGTCCCTGATGGCGTCGAGCATGTACTCTTGCGCCAATCCTTCCCGAAGACTGGTTCTGACAGATGCTCGCCCTCATCTTCCCGTCGGGCGTACGCAGCAGCTCTTCGATAGTTGGTTCTGTCTCGAACGTCTCTTCATGTTCGTCCTTTGTTGTCGGCGGCGGTTCGGTTTCTTCGACCGCTGCTGGCGTATCGATCCGGCGTCGAGCCATGTAGGAATTAAACCTCTTAGCTTTTTGCTTTCGTCTTACACCGCTCATCTCGTCGTCGGCCGTGTCAGGCGGTGGGAGCATTTCCAGTGGAAGCAAACCGGTACTATCCATTTTTTGATGTAACTCGCTAAACAACCGTTTTTCCCCATGTCGAACCTCACCGAAAGAACGCATGCTCGGCGAACCATCATCATCGTAGACACGTTTGCCATACTTCATTCTATCTTCTTCAGTCAACTGATCGAACATAGCACTCATGTCCAACTTTTTCTCAAATTCACGATAATCCTGCTCCTCTTTCTTTTTCAACTCTTCGGCGGACTCGCGCGGTGGCAGACGCACCTTCGGGTATATTTCTTTCTTCGGCTGCTTTATTTTAACCTTTTCAGAATCAGCGATTTGTTCAGCAAACTTAATCAAGGGTTCGGTAAGCGGTTTAAAATCTTCCCGTAATCTCAGGTCAGATTCAAACTTCCCTCTTGTCAAATCGGCATGTTTCCTTTTAATACTTTTGCGGATTTCTGCGGTAATCCGCTCATGTTCCGACAAGGTAGCCATTCAACCTTATACTGCACGTAAACATATGAGGATTTACTTTAAGTACGTTATAAAAAGCCTACACGATAGCGTACAGGCTTTTAAAAGCCTGCATGCCGGCCTATACGCTAGCATGCAAGCGATTTCATGCTTTTTTCAGCAGGCTTTTTAATGAAAGTATCGAAATTAAACCTGTATCTGCCTTTATCTATATCTCTTTCCTTATCTATTACCATGAATCCGTTTTGTATACGGTTTCATGCCTCGTTGCATATTTCCTTAAATTTTTCGAAAGTCATATCAGGTGTAACGTGATCGTGATATATATATGTCTTAGGTTTCTTTCGTCTTGGCGAAAAACCATAAGGAAATTAGCATTATCGCGAACCAATTGCTTAAGGATTTTACTATACGTCTGACTCATATAAATTACATCGATATTATTGTGGCCCATTGTGAAATATTTTGTTATATTATTTTGTTTTTCGCATTATTTTTGATATCGTTGTCGCTGTAAGGATAATAACCTATTCCGTCGACATCGGTCAACAAACTTTTTAAAAATAAATATTTTGGTTGATACAATGATTTAGAAAAAAACGTATATATTATTAAACTTTAATCCGCTAGGATCAAACAAAAGTTGAAAACCGCATTTGTTTTACCAGAATTCGAAGGACCTACAACCAAACATCTGATATTGTTCGAAAAAAAAGGCTATGTCTCTTTTTCGCATTGCAATCGATTATATCGCCTATTAAAGATCAAAGTTAATTACCGTTAACTTCCGATCTGGCTCTTCAGCGGCGGCCATCTCTACTTACTAACATACTTGGAACAAAGTAATTTATTTTATAAGGTTCTTCTTTTCTATCCACGAATCTTCTTTCTTATCGAACCCCAACCAACGAACAAATAGTTTATTACCTCTTTTTTTAATATCTTTTCCACCAAGTAATCGTTACCATATTTCGTTTTACTAAGTTCTTCCGTATAAAACCTTCCCTTTACTACTTCCCCCTTCCTATCTTTAAGAATGTACGTTGTAGGTTGTGTCATTGTTTTTACCTTACAGATTGTAAAAACTTCATTCGTCCAATTCGGAAGATATCCTTTTGCAAATGTCTTTTTATACTTACTTATCCTTACCTGATCGCCTACATCAAATTTACTTCTTGCAATCGCATGGCGACGGCAGTATTTTTTTCGTTTAGCTTGTAATATATTCAGCAGCACTTCGCGTTCGTTTTTATAAGAAACATCTTTCGGTTTAAAACCGGTACTTCTGTGTACCCATTGTTATAATTATTGAATAATTCATCTAATATACTTACCCAAAATAGTTTCCTTGTTCGGTAAATTTACGCCACATATTAGATTTGAGAGTTCTATTGAATCGTTCAACTATTGACGCCGTTTTATCCGAATAAGTCGAATAATGATTGATATTAAATCTTAGTAATAATGATTTCAATTTTGAATTGAACCATTCCCTACCATCATCGGTTTGAAAGTGTTTAATTTTATATTTTTGAAATATCGGTTCGAGAACTTTTACATCATCCGCTTTTTTACTCTTCAAAGGAAAAGCAAAGGCGTATTTGGAAAAACAATTTATTAATGTAAGAATATATTTTATATCCTCTGTTAACTCTAGAATAATCAATCATTTCAACTAAATCGGCTTGATACAAATCAAATATCCTTTAAGTTCAACATGTCTCGTTGGGAAATTTCTACGAGTTTGCTTATGAAGCTCTTTTGCAATACCTTGTTTAACACTCATAGTTTAGCGTTGAATTAACTTTCATTACATTGCGTCCATCACTTATATACTAAAAAAGAATATCACATATGGACAAATGACAGAAAAAACTTATTGTATAACAGCTACAATTTTTTATACAAAATATTTACAAATAATATACAAGATAGAAATTCCATTCTGACAATCTCTTTCGCAAAGTTTCATATTCGATGACATCTGAAAGATTTAGCTTTACTACATCAGTTTTGTTACCGAAGTATTTCCCTTTTTTATTATTTCAATTATCGATAACGGGATGTGCTTTTTTAGAATACATATCAAATGGTGTAATGATATTATATGACCTCCTGGAACAAAACCGATAATCCACGAATCGCTGGAGATGTCTGACTCGGATTTGGAGGGAGTCTCTTCTTCATCAGTAGCAGATTCGGCATTTTCCTCGCCGCTCGGTGATCCATTTTCCTTTGCAGAAAAATATTTCTCGCTCTCGGACGGCGATGAGGAGAACGAACTCATTGTTTCTTGTCGGCTACAGCTTGCTGCTCCTAGAACAAATAACATTAAACGTATTAGTGATGTGCTTATATATCAAACGAGACTTAGTTCGCGCATGAATATAACGAACATCGACTCACCTCTTCGCCCTTTGACGCGTTGACCAGTACGCAGTTTGGAGACGCACGTTTATGTTCCTCAAATGGATCATCATCATCCATCCACTCGAATAATTCAACGCCGCACTCTATACATGCCACAGTATCTAACACGCCAGTAAAATAGAACCCCGTCTCTAACATATCATCAATTTTAAGCGATTTTATCAGCCAGTGCCTGAATGTGTTACGTAATAGTATATCAAATACATCGCTCACTTTAAAGAATTTGTAACAATCATAAGCTTCTTTGGCGGTACTGCAATCAGGATTGAGTTCGTAGTGCCATAAACAACTGTGACGAAATATAGTTTTTGATTTGAACATAAAACCGCACTCAACATATAAATATTGTTCCGTGTTTTGATAAATACGACATTTCTTCAAATCAGATTTCGATATGGTTTGGTTTCTTCGACTCAGTTCTGCAAACGGGACAAACATTTCTCAATTTAATTCTTTTGATGCGATTATTAATTTCATCGACATTCTAATACGTTTTCCAGTTCCTCTAACTTTTTCTTAAACGATGCCAATCTCTCACAATATTCAATAACTAAATCATCCTTTTCAGTTTGCGACAACGATTACAACTGAAACAAAACAACCACGTTAGTAGATGAGCGGATATTATTTAAAATATAAAATCGCATAAAGTATATATATATATATATATATATGTTTACCTTTATTGACGGAGTCTGTTTGTTAAAACAACAGTCTCTAACCTTTCCCATTCTCCTGCTAACCGGTGGTCTTCTTCAGCATTAGCATCGTTAACAGGCTCTCAGTATTGTGGCGAGCGTGGTCAGTCATTTACCACACTCTATCGATAAAATATGTAATTATTTTATATATATATATATATATATATATATATATTAACATTTAGTATATTTTCGGAAATTTTACAATTATCACTAGAATTAGACAAAATATTATATTATATTATTAAAATGACGTTTAAATTGTTATTTTATATGCTACGAAAGATAAGATATGATTAAACATATTGTTTTAAATTAAAACTGTTATTATTATAATTAGAACAATTTTTTTCCTGCTATACAGGAAAACCGCAAAATAAACAAAGTATTCTTATTATTATTATGCGACGTCGTTGTCAAATGCAGTGTTGCCAAATCTTTTGCGGTGTTGTCATATTTCTTTAAAATTAAAACTATTATTATTTTTTTTGGTAAACAGGAAAATAAAATTAGATTAATTATTTTTTTCCTGCTATACAGGAAAACCGCGAAATAAACAACGTATTCTTATTATTATTATGCGACATTGTTGTCAAATGCAGTGTTGCCAAATCTATTGCGACGTTCTCAAAAGTTGTCATATCTCTTTAAAATTAAAACTATTATTATTTTTTCTTTGTAAACAGGAAAATAAAATTCGAACAATTATTTTTTTTCCTGCTATACAGGAAAACTGCGAAATAAACAACGTATTCTTCTTATTATTATTATACAACGACGCTGTCAGATGCGCAGTGTTGCCAATTGCGGTGTTTCCAGGTTTGGCAACCCTGTGGCGTGACCTTGTCCCAGAACCTAACGTGAACTTTTGACCTTGTCCAGAATCGGCGTGACCTTTGACATTGTCCCAGAAACGGCGTGACCTTTTGATCTTGACCCAGTATCGGCTATTATTTCCTACTAAAGAGGATTCACGGATAGAAAAGAAGGATCTTATAAAATAAATTACACTGTTAAAATATGTTCAGCTGCAGCGATGAATGCTGAAGAACAAGATCAGAAGTTAACGGTGATTGTTTTTGACTGTTTAATAGACGATGTAGTCGAATTCGATTCGAAAAAGAGATATAGTCCTCTTCTCCCGAACAATATCAGATATTTGGTTGTAGGTCCTTGAAATTCTGTGAGACAAGACCAATGCGGTTTTCAATTTTTTGTTTGATCCTAGCGGTTTGAGGTTCAGCAATATATACGTGTTTTTCAAATCCTTGTACAAGCCTCAATATTTATTTTTAAAATGTTTAATAGCCATGTCGAAGGAATAGATTTTTATCCTTACAGCGATAACGATGTTGCTGTAGCACTTGAAGAGAGAGCTGAATTCGATAATGATATTCGACAATGTAATATCCGAAAAGCAAAATAACAAAACAAAATATTTTACTATGGGACGACACAATAATATCTATGTATTTTACGTATAGTAAAATTCCTAAACAATTGGTTCGTGACAATGGGGATTTTGTTATGATCTTTCCACAGAATGAAAGAAACCTAAGGCATATAAATAACGATCATGTGATACCTGATATGTCATTTGAAATTTATAAAGAAATATGTAACGGAAAAATGGGTTTTTAATAATTGATAAAGAAAGAGAGATATCGATATAAATCGGCACATATTTAATTTCGTAGTCTTTCTCGGAAAGCCTGACAAAAGCTTAAAAAAGCCCGAAAAAACGTGAAAAAGTCTGAAAAAGTTTCCACACTATCATGCAGGCTGACTAACAGGTTTTCCAAAGCGTACTTAACCCGAGTCCAATAGCGACCGCGTTCAGTATAAGGTTGAATGGCTACCCTGGAGAACCCCGAGAGGATCACCCCGGGATCGCAGAGATTCGCAGGAGTATTAAAAGAAAGCATGCTGAATTGACAAGAGGAAGGATAGAATCCGATCTGAAGCTGCAATTTAATCCGCTTACCGAACCTTTGATTAAGCCGCCAAACAGATCGGTTCTGAAGAGAGCGAGACAAAGTGTCCGAAGAAGGAAATATATCCGAAGGCTGATCCACCGCCAAGGGAGTCCACCGAAAAGTTGAGGGCAAACGGAAGCGGGATTACCGCGAATTCGAAAAGAAACTCTACATGAGCTCTATGCTCAATCAGTTGACTAAAGAAGATAAAATGAAATATGGTAAACATTCTTTCTCAGACAACGGCTCGCAAAGCATGCGCTCGTTTGACGAGGTGGGACAAGGAGATAAACGACCGTTTAGCGAGTTACACCGGAAGATGGATACTTCTGACTTGCTTCCCCTACAATTTTTCTCGCCGCCTTACATGGCTGACGATAAGATGAGTAACGTAAGACGTCAGCATACCGCTAGGAGGTTTATTCTTTACTCAGCTTGTCATCAAGCAGAAAAAGTAGAATAGACTGAGCCGCAAATAAGAGACGAACAGGAAGAAATTTTCGAGTCCAAGCCAACTATCGAACAGCTGCTAAATATGCCTAACGAAAAGATGAGAGCGAGCATGACTGATAGCACTACTCTTCGGGAAGGGTTGGCGCAATAGTTCATGCTTCACATCACCAGGGACATAGAAAATAACATGGACAACGTATATGGCGTTCACTTTGATGGTAACGATCTAAAGATTAGCGATGCAATCGTAGACTTTGATCGAGACAGTAATGTTTTCATAAGAGAAGTGACGTACCTCACGAACCGTGGAGACCGAGACACAAGTACATGGAGATAATAAGCAAGATCTTTCCGCCCGGTGCTTCTAAAAAACGAGGAGAAGGTTTATTACCCACTACGATGACCTTGAACGACGACCGCAAAATCGAATACGTTTATTTTGACGATCCTAATGAAATCTGCGAGAGGTTAAAGTTTTTTATGGCATCGAAGAAAGCCGGCAATACAGTTCACGAATGTGAAATCATATCGATAATCGAAGAACTGAAGGAACATAGGGTGATAAAAGGAAAAAGCGCACTGTAGTCGATTCATTTGAGAACATGCCAATCAATAAGTTAGGTCAGACGAATTCAGTTCGAGGATCATGTTTGGGAACACGGATGAAGGCGATATCAAAGCTTACGAATGAAGAATCTGTAATCTGGCGTGTGCGGAAAATGACGATGATGCTGTCAACATGGACGATTGCATGTACTTCATCGAGCAGTACGCCGACGAATGCGGTTTTTTAGCGTGCGACGAACGAAACAAATATAAAGTCGTAGATTTTGAAGGTGCTTGCGCTAAAAACGCAGCTCATCTAGGCGACGAAAAAGATCTGATAACTTGAGATATCTGCGATTTCTCATCCAGCAGAAATTCAACGGTCATCGCCAGAGTTGAAAGTATGATCGGGGAAAACGAAGAATCTCCTTCAGCAACTAAAATGCAAACTATTTTTCCGTCCAACAGCGGTTAGACAAAACTGCCTTTCGATTTTAAACCGACAACGAAAAGGAATTGTATATAAAAACGGATGAATCATCCGTGCAATTTTAGTCGTTTAAAAAATGAAGAACGCGAATAAACGGTTTTTTAGTGAGAAAAAAGGACGCGGCTTGATAAGCTCGGTTATAAATCTTCCAGATAAAGTCCTTAGCATCGTAAGTGACTAAGCAGGAACCGTACTCAATCGGACGATAGATGTGTGTTTCCTTTCGAGGTTCATATACCAGGCTACTCGGTTTGCCGTCCTGAGACCAAATTAATAAAGGATTGCAAGTTGGCGATAAATCCGCTCGATAAAGCCTGTAAAGTGCACAATTAGTGTGCAGCGTTTATAGCGATTCTCAACAAACAGTGTAGGCTGATAAAGATTTAGCAGAAAGAGCCTGGTTTCCGCACCCGAATCTTGCTATATGGAGAAGGCCGCTCCGTGGTCCATAACAAAAGTCATGAAATTGAAAAGAAAATTTTGCCGAAAACTGAAGAAAAAAGGAATGCGGAGAAGAACCATAAAGAAAAAAGGGAACGGCCTTTATTGTCGCGTTTTATCGTTCAAAGACCGGATGCGGTTTAAAAAAACGCCGACCCGCAGACCGCAGACGACATTACCGCTGCCGCCGCCGTCGTCAAAGTGGAGGTAGGCGCTAGAATTACTGCGCAAACTCCCCAACCGTCCTATGTCAAATTTAGAGCTGATGGGGTTTGCGTCCAAAGAGAATGTACCGTACTTCAGAGGAGTTTTCATGCATGATACTTTACCGGTTAGAATAAACGAATCCGAATCGGGAATATTGAACCTAGATAGCGTCGCCAGTGAGGGAACATGTTGGGTTCGCTATAGAAAACTAGGCGCGAAGTTAGGTTATTTCGATATTTACGGAAATGTACACCTGCCTAAAGAGTTAACTTGTTATTTTAGACCGGCGGGAAGAATGTTGACATCAAGTATAATTTCGACCGTAGTCAAGATTTTGATTCAGTCGTCTGCCGACATCTGTGTTTGACGTATTAATATGTTCTGTCTTACCGAAAAACATCCGTGCTGATTGCAGATTTTTCCGCTGATAGAACTCGGCGACGCTGTGTGGGAAGTCGGTCTTGTCGATTTCATGTTTACAACAACATTTCGAACGTGGAAAAAGGGAAAAATCACATTATTACAGCGACGGCAATATGACAAAGCTAACCGCAGAGATGTATGAGATCGAGGTCCTGAGGGTAAAACTGATAAATGCTATGGGTGGTTGCGAGGAAGACGAATACATAGAGGACGCAGAACCAAACGCGACCGATGATAAAACACGGAAGCAGCGAATTCGCAGTAAAAATATTCCCCCGAAATGTTTATTAAAGATCATGGTCGATCCTACGACGATGCATTCGCGGTTTTTGCTCTGAAATTGTAGATTTTACAAAACCCTACTCTATTCGCACTTTTTGGGATTTGACGAAGTGACCCTTCCTGATGATGTCAATGAAAATCCTCTCTCGTAGTCCCACCGTCGGACAGTTCGTCTTTGGAGCTTAAACGGTTAACATAAGAGAACGTTCGTTTTCTGGAATATTTAGGTTTCATGGTTTACAACAATGAGTGGACAGATTGTAAAACTATACTCGGCGAACACGATGTTCGATGTTATTATTACGGGTAAAGAGTACCATTCTTATTATTCTTACCCGGCTACGACGTTTAACAACAGCGATGAGATACGAATTTCCGTTCAAGTACAAAACGTGTACACGTTTCCGTGCGACAGTTATCTGCATATCTTCGGGTCGTCTGGCGGCGCCAATGGAGCGGCAGATACGACGCTGAAATTGTGCAAAAATTTCGGGGCGTTACTTTTTCATGAATTTCGGTTCGAGATAGGAGGGCAAGGATAACAAACGTGGGCGTAACTTCTACTATGAAAAATGCTCTTCCGCTCAGGAATTCCGAAAAAGACGACATTTTCACGTGAGGCTGGTCATCATCCGGCATAAACGATATCCATCCGGTCGGCGGCGGTTATATCAGCGGGGATCCAAAACGTTTAGCGTCATACAACCGCTAAAGATGCTTTTAGGATTCTTAGAGGACTATAACAGAATATTGCTGAACGTAAAACAAGAACTCATCCTGCTTCGAGCTTCCACCGATAATAACGTGGTGGTGATTCTGGCCGGAAAAACACGAAAGTCGTATGGAAAATACTGTACGTGAATGTATCCGATGAAAGGCAGTTATCGCTTCTCAGACTCGTCGACAGAGACAAACCTTTTTCTATGGCTTTTCGGAGATGGTACCTGTACGAGTATCCGTCGCTTCCTAACTAAAAAGACACTGTATGAACGGTGAAAACAACGACGCAAGCGGAAAATCCACGATATATTATCGTAGGATTTCAAACCTCAAGAAAAGGAGAAGCGACTAAAAGGGCTTCCAATTTCGATTCCGTTTCAATAAAGAACATCCGCTTTTATCTGAATTCGATATACTATAATTCGATATACTGAAGACAAAATTAAATATTTTTTTCTTTTATTTACTATATGTATTTTAAACTTAACCCCAATCTGTGTGAATTCTGCATTTGTTTCTTTGCAAGAGCAAATATGTATGTAAACAGTATCGCCGTTCCTGTTGTATTTAGTGTTAGTTTTTGAAAGTCAATAAATTGTTTCGTAAAAAAGAAAATAGTTTTTATTTTCTAAATTTAAACTTCCCTTTCTTTTTTCCTTCCCTTCCCTCTAACAAACAAGATCCTGAGGTATTTTTTAAATCAAGCGTATGGGTTGAAATAATCAGTCTTCAAACGCAAACAGTAAAACGATGATCGTACTGATCATAACCTTTTACGCGGCGACTCCCGTCACCCCTGTAGGCGTATTCGAACCGAATCAATTTCTATTAGAATATGGGTTTCTGAAAGGAGTAACGCGAGTCTGACCAAAGAAAAAGCGATTAAAGACGCCGTGAGGTTTTTTCAAGAATTTTTTAAGCTTTCTATAAACGGAAAGTGGAACAACGAGACTGAGACCTTCATGCGTGCACCTAGGTGTGATGTGGTAGACCGGACATAGTATGCGACCTTCAGAATTGTATGGAAAAAAGAGATCTAAAATGCCACTACCAATTGGCAACGATTACAAAGATGGAAGTGGTGAGAATGACATTCGCGGAATGGGCAAAATACACACCAATCATTTTTACACAAGATTACTACGGATTCGACATTTTCATTTCGGACAATTACGGCATCCACACTTGTGTCAAAAGGGAAAAAACTCGGTGTTCGACCAAACTCGATGAATCGGGCGGTATCTTGGGTCATGCATTTTTTTTCAACACCTCCAACACACCCATAGAGATTTACATAGGCGATGAAGAGGGCTGGAGTTATGATCTCGAAGGTAAAGCGGAGAATGGCAAAACCAATCTACTCGCTACGTTGATGCATGAGAACCGACACGGCTTAGGTATTCGTTACTCTTACAATAAGAATACGCTCATGTACTCCTTCCTGACCGGACGCGCAAACCTAAGCAAAGACGACATACTAGCCGTGCGGTCCCTTTACGGCAACGGGGAAACAACCGCGAAAATCGCCAGACCTGTCCGGACAACACGATTTACGCCTCTCACTAGCCCTGCCTTAAACGATTTATGAGCGATAAAATAAGAGAATGGCGAGAAAGTCCACTATCTGCTAGTCAACGGAAAACTCTACGTCGCCTACAAGAAACAGTTGTGGATAATAGACATCACCGAAAACGACAAACATGAAACTAAAATTTACTACAGATCGCTGACGACCACCGATGGATTGAAATTTCTCTCCGACACATTCAAGGATGTGAACGCGATATACAGGCGACCGAATGGACATATAGTGGTAATTTCGGAGCAAAGGTTGTACGTGTTCAACCTCCATACACAACATTTGATCGGAGGATACCCGGAGAGTGTGCGTTCTTACTTTAACATCGATCAGCCCTGCAAGATTAACGGGATCGTGAATCGTATACAGGAAATACGTATCTCATCTACAACGAAGACTACGTGTCAGAAATAGATGAAAGTACTTTTACCACAGTTAGAACAGACCTCGTTTCTATTCTGTTTCCTGGAATACCAGCAGACATAGATGGACTGGTATGTTTCAACAGCGGGCTACATTACTTTTTCCAAATTCGGAAAAAAGACCACGAGTTTTTCGGACTATTGTATTACAACAACATCATACTAAAACAGTTCATCCAGTTTATCACCAAGTACCATGTATATCCTAAAAATAAAATTTTGTTTGAAAGTTGAAAAGTTAGTTTTTATTAATTAATTAATAATTTTATATTCTTATATTTTATATTATATATTATTATATGTGTAACTTTTTTAAAAGAAAAAAAAATTATTCAACTACCAGCGTGTTTATTCATTCGCCTTCATGTTTGTTACTTAAAGCGAATAACCGATTCATTGTTTATTTTTTATGAAAACTGCTGGAATAGAAAAAGAAAAAAGAAGAAGAAGTCGTTTTAACATAAATTGCATTTAATATTACAACATTTGTAATGTATATATTAATAATGTAATATATATATATATATATATATATATATATATATATATATATATATATATATAGTTTCAAATAATCTAATATATATGGCTTAAAATTTTATTTTAAAAATCCAATGAAATATATACATAGTTTAAAAAATCAAATACATAGCTTTAAATAATACAATATAAAAGTTTAATTTTTACATAATTTGCCGAAGTAAGCATAAGGGATAGGTATGCAACCCGTAAAACAGGAGCAGCTTGCAATTTTACTTATAAAATAATAGTTTCAAAAGAATATATAATTTTAAATATTATCATAACTGTTATAGCTTTAATTATTAAAAACTAAATATATTTTCATCTTACTGATACAACATAGTTTTTTCTAAAAGATATTTCTTTAGGCATAAAACAGTACCTGTATTGTTTTTTCTTAAAGTAAGATTTTCTGAAATCCAAAACCTGAATTTAAACGGCAGACGAGTCGCCTGAGCGTAAAACCATGCAATCTCATGATAACCGCTTGGAAAAGCAGGTTCAAACCGCATTATGTTCATTCCGAGCTCTCGAAACACCGTCCTCCATACAAACCTTTGTAGTAAAGGTACTGCTTTCTCTTCTGAATTCACAACTATTACAAAACTAAAATTAATACACTTATCTTTATTAAAGATACTATTAATTACAAAGTAGTAAATTACAAAATTCTACAAAATTAACATTCCATGTGAGAGTAGGTGACGAGTGGATGTGGTAACGTCGCATTCAAAATTATTTATGAACTATTTATTTATTTATATTATTTATAAATAATTAAATTGATTTAAATATTTATAAACCAGTATTCTTTATAAAATAAATTTTATGCGTATCACTTGTTAAATATTCAAACTACACGTTTGAATTAATACTAATGAAAAATATTTTAACCGAATTTACATGTCTTAGGCTAATTAAAATGGCTTTAATATTAGCAAATATCTCAGTCGAGGACAGTTTAAATAAAGTACTATTTTCCTCGTTGAATAGATAGTTTTTCACTGGGTCAACGCAGATATCTACTATGTTTTCAACGCTAAAACTATTAAAATTGAAAAATGCCTTAGAAAGTCAATAGAAACATACAGAAGGATCAAAATCCTTTCTAAAATCATACTTTGTATACGCGTTCACTCTGAAACGCAATTTGCTATGATCTTATATTGACAAAAGATGTTTTATTTCATCGTTTAACAGTAATTTTCCATTTAAATGTTCTTCTTTACTGCAAAACATGTATATGCTAGTAGTGATAAAGTTTTCTTGTAGCTGATAAGACGATAAATTGATTTAAAATAAAACATAATAAACTGAAATGGAAAAATAAACGATGATCAGATTTACGTTTAATAATTTTTATAGCACGGCACTTTCAAATAGATTGCTTAATTCAAAGTCGTATCTTTATATTCGTACGCGATCGTATTAATTTCATCGATTGCTATTATTTATCTCCATAATTATATATCGCCTACTTATTAACCGTAACGGTACGATGAATATGCTTTCTAGAACGAAACGTTTTCATCCTGCAATATAAAGTTGATGCGGGCTCTTCTAAACAGGCTTTACAATAGGCTAAATTAATTTTGTTTTTTACAAAATTCTTCTTAACGCCTTTTGCTTATTTCTATTTTTCCAGTTTCTGTCCTAAATGTGTAGAGTTCAACTTTTAAACCGATAAGTTATACACACACACTTTTACATTCATCGTTGAATTTACCAAGAACCTTTTTATTTGTGAGCGAATGACGAGGGTGATTTATCGGGTAATCTGATGTGCCCAAACATCGAATAAAATTTTCGTTTTGCATATCGCGATAAAAGTCAAAAGTTTCAATTTGATTAAAAAAAACTGTCTTTATCCAGATACAATAATTTTACGTGTGAGCCATATTTAGTGTTCATAACGTGATAGTAAAATAGATACTTTAGCGAAATATATTTTCACTTTAGAGCACTGTACACCACATAACGTTTCATCATAAAATTTTCTGTTTTCAAACGAAGGTTTTCATATAAGTTTGGAAATACAGCGGGGGCATGAAGCCAATTCTGAAATGGGTTGTTTTCTTACGTTTTCCATGCATTTTTCAAATACCGCACTATTCATTAATTTAACCGGCTTTAGATCGATTACGGTTTCAGCCATCTTGCTTGTGCGAATTGGAGAATTCTGTGAACTTTAATGACTTTTAGACCGTGGCATTCGGCTTGTTTCAAAACTTCATAATGACAGATATAATTTTTCTTCTTCTCTAAGGTGGCTAGTAACTTGCATTGTTTAGCAAAAGGAGGCGGTTATTATACTGGAAGAAATGGCAACTCGTTGCGATCTAAATCCGGTTGAGTCTCCGGGTATTCAATATCGACCTCGAAAATGAATCCTATCCGGTGTTCGGTAGGAATGCTACACACGTCTTTTAGAGTAATATCTTTTAAATCGCCGCAAACCCACATAAAATTATTGAAGGATAAATACCTACTCATGGCCAGCCGTATAAGTTGTTGGCGTCAATATAGGTAAGGTACTTCCGACAGGAGTGAGAATCAAAACCGTCTTCTGCATAAGAATTATTTGCATAAGCATATTCTGTGACACAAATTGAAATCCCGCCTCGATTACCTTTCTCTAGGAAGAGAACCATATCATAATTTGACAGGAGTTCGAGATTTACTTTCGTTTTGTAGCGTCAAACGAAAAACCTGGTGCGGCACGGTAATGTGCACAATCCAGCCCGTATTCTGTAAGACACAATGACCTAAAGTTTTCAAATACGTTGGCTAGCAACAAAAAAATCACACTTAACATATAGATTACTCTAATCTGCGAGGGTGAAGACGCCATTATGTTGGGATTTAAAATAATCTTACACAGTTTTCTCATGAGCATAATTCTTATCATCTACATTCAAATTGGTTAAACTACTATAGAACTGTTTTAGGTGGCAGCTCTGTATCGTCTAACACAGACCACGAGCTGATATATTAAAAAGGATTCACACCTTTACGCGTTACTAATGGGAGTTCTTTTAAAGTAAATTATTTCATGATATGATTCAATTTACATACCGAAAGATTTAAAACTACAACCTTAAGACTGTCCGGAATTAACCAAAACGAATCCATGAATTTAACAGACAGTTTTTTGATATTTTGTTAGAAAACGAGATACATTTTTCTACTGATTTTGGTATAGTATAAATTATTTTCGTATCGTAACCTTACTGCCTTATAATAAAGCGCGAATCATAATTGGACGAATTATGGATGAATACAGGAATTTTAACACGGTTTTACCTTAGCAGATTACATTTGTGACATAATGCGTTGCGATATTTCCCGGTAAGGTGGCAATGGCCACTCTGAGGCTGCAAGTCACGTGTAAATTCCTTTTCACACTTTTGACAAGACCTAGTTCATTGAAAACCAATCAAATCATCGTCCGTCATAATAAGAGGAATATTTTTATCCATCTCGTGAGATTTTTTCTTAGCCGTGTCAGTAAGACATTTCATAATCCTCTCAGTTGCATAAGGACCTCCATGAAGGATAATCAGAACAGGGACTAAATCTTTAACTGCGGGCAGTCCAGTTTCATCAAACACAAACTACCAAATTATATATTCATCCGAATATATAATTTGGATTCAACAGTGAACGAAGATTTGGGTGATGGTAACCAAATATGGATTGGTTTTAAAATAGATTCAAAATATGCATAAGCTACAATCGGAGCAGGAAATTTATGGTGATAGTTTTTACATTTTAAAATCAGCGCTAATTAATTTTCCGCAGTAGGAACTACAGCTTTCATACTGTTTTTATCAAAAATTCTAAGTTAGTGGCCATCTTACGTTCAATTTCAGAATCGTGTTTTAACGCATAAAACACTGTTTATAAATGATTATTTTGTGACCGTGTTTACTTAGTTGGCAAGAATCTAAACGGGAAAATCTGATATCTAACAATAGTGATTAGTATCATTCTGCTTTAATAAAAGAAAATCGAAATGATCTGCCGACTTGCTATCACATGCCTTGACAGGAAAGACTTGTTTCTTATCGTCTAATCCGTATACGTTTACAGAAACGTTTTTTTTTATTTTCGAAAAGTGTTATTTTGCGTAATAATGTAGAAAAACTCAGCATACTAAAGTCGTACCGTTCCATAATGCTTTTATATCTTTCGTCTACGCGTTCACAAGGCGGTTCTTCTACGTATTTTCAAAGGATAGCCCATTTAAAGCCGTAGTTATATTTTTTTAAATATTTATATCCACTTTTGGTCATACATTTAAATTGGTAAAGGGAGATACAAAGTGTTGCGCAACGGACGATATTTATTATCCTTTTCAGAATACCATCGATAATCATTAATGTCCACCCGCTCTCTTTACCTTCAAAAGCGTCTTCCTCGTAAAGGATACGCCAAACAACGTGATCGACACGTTTGGCTAAGCTAAACATGGCTTAGCTAAACATGTCATTTCTATCTTGAGCGCCTCTACATTTTTTGTTTTAAAACAGATATCTTTGATCTCATTCAGTAACTCCTTACTGTATGTATACTCTACTAGCACATTAAACTTTAAAGGACTTTCCGCTGTTATCGCTTCCGTTAGTAATTCTATTATCTCACTTTTTAAATTTTCTAAAAATTTCTTAATATATTTCGCATTACTATTACTGTTTTTATACCAATAGGTTTGGAGATTGCATGCGAACGCATTTTCTACCAATTGAAATCGGTCTTATCTTATTTGAGCCAATCGGTTACGTTTGCATCTATGTCTCGGTTACTCAAAGCTAATAATATAGGACTCATTGACGTTGAGGTTGTACCACATGGTACAATAAATAATTCCAAAGGAGTAGTTATTGGCAGGGATTGGATGAACTCCACAGAAAATGAAATTGTAGAAGAACTGTTCAGGCAGAGATTTGTTGCTCGTCGACGACTGAATACTTGACGAAACGGAGAAGTTATACCTTATACGTCGCATGTCTTGACGTTTAACAAATCTAATTGTCCTGAAAATAATAAAAGCTTATTTTATAGGCTAGATGTTCGTCTATTAATCCCGACACCATTACGGTGTTTTGAATTTTAGTGACTCGAACATTCAGCAGCGAGATGCATGAGAAAACGAATTGCACGTGTGGCGATCAGTTGCATCAAGATGATCTATGCAGGAACCCACCGCTTTGTATTAATTGTAATGGATATCATAGTGCAAGATCACAAAACTCTCCGAAATGTAAGGAAGAAGTAGCGATACAGGAGGTAAAGTCCATTCAGAAGGTCAGCTACTTTGAAGCGAGAAAAATTGTGCACAGCAGAACTCCAAAGGCCAAATCTTACGCTTAGGTTGTTGCTGCTCCTGCAGCCTCCTTCAAACCAAAGAATGTGATAACAGAACTGGGGTCAGCGTTAGTAGATTTAGTAGAATCTATCATTGATCAAATGCTGAAGACTCGACCATGTAGGACAGTAGCCCAAAGCCGTCAAGGATAAAAACAGACACGATTAAACAAAAATGTTTTTCTCAACCAATGAATGAGCCTTCGACCAGTTTCAAGGTGAAGAAAAATGAAGCCAAATTTCAAAAAAATTCCTGAAGGAAAATTTAAAATTGAAAAAATCTCCATTCAGTGACATAAGAAAGAATAAATTAAAATGTTAGAAAATGAGGATGTAGGACACAATGAAGTCCAGGTAGGTTGAAGAAGTGACTGCTTCACTCACTGAATTTAAAAAGTTAACACTCAATCCCCTTCTTTTGCATCACATCATAATGGAAGTCCTACATCAGGTTCTTGCTCAATTCGAGCACGGACAAGCCCACGTATATAGATTTATCAAAATATATCTTTACCCTTGGCGTGCTAACAGCGCATACGGTCTCGTTATAAATGAGGTATCTGGGTGATTGATGACGTTCGTATCCGTCTGAGATGTAGGGGTTGTTGGCTTCCGCATGTTTTTTGATACAGACCGAAATACCACCGCGGATACCTTTTTCTAGAAACATGTAGATATCATAGTCTGTAATCAGTTCGAGTTGGATATTCGTTTTGTACAACATCGCATCAGAAGAGAATCATCTAGGGTGAAGCAATGCGCAAAGTCTAGACCATATTCCCTAAGGAATAGGGATCTGCAATTTTCGAAAACGTTAGACAGGAGCAGTACGTCATTTAACGTAAATATCACTATGTTAATGTAATGTGTTTAGTTTGAAGTGGACCCATCGTCTTTTTGGATGTTCATAGTCCTTTTCGATTGTAACCGATCCCGTGAGCCTGCTGTATAATTTCTCTTTTGAGGGAAGAGAGGTCTCTTCTAGCGTTTCCTACGAGGTGGTGTACGCAAATGGGTAAACTCATTTTCTAGTCGCTAGAGGCATATCCGACTCGTAGAAAAACTATCCAGTATGGTTGAATTTATCGGTGGGGGTTCTTCCAGCATTTCGGGAGTACTACCTTTGAGGGTGAGTTACTGCTACACTTTTCCATGTGTTCTGCCAGCTTTCTTGCGCAGTCTGTCGATTTGCAGAAAAGAAAACACCACTTACAAATGTTTATTCTGTAATGACATTTCTTTAACTATGATCGAATCAAACATTCGAAATCGGAAATGAAACAGAAATGATGACAGTCGCCGTCGACTAGCATCAAAAGATCGAAATGATCGTTATTTTCAACAGAACAGACCTTAATGGGAACAATGTTTTCGTTCTCACATTGACAACGGCATGTTTTCCTGGGATGGATTTGGGAAGAGGAATGAAAGATGACCCTTTGAGTTGATGATGACAGTATATGCGAACCCCATCGATACTCAGAAGCGTCCAGCTACTCTGCTTACTTAAAATTGGCCTCATTGCAAAGCACTGATTCGAACACCGCTTCTATCGAGCATTCGATATCGTTCATGTTGATGACCTCGAAGATTTTTGTTTCAAAGTAGACGTCTCTATAGTCGTCGACTAGCGGTTTTTCGTACGAAAGCTCGATTAATATGTTGTATTTTATAGCTCCATAACAATCTAATGATTCCGTCAGCAACGATCCAATTCAACCTTCATAGAATCTAAAAGCGGATGGCTACCCTTGTACACCTGGTTGTCGTTCTTATAACAATAGGTGCTCAGGTTGCAATTGAAAGCATTTTCGACGAGGGTGAATTGACCGACCTGATCGACTGCGGCGAATCTTGTCCGCTTCAACGAATTTCTGCAGACAAGTTGCTGCAAGAACGACAATCACGAATTAAACTGTGATAGATTGCGAGCCTATATATATCAAACAGACGACTTAGGCACCTGCAAAAAAGTTTTAAAAAAGTTTTAAACTATCGGGCTAAAATCAGTAAAGCTATCGGGATAAAAAGAGGACAAAACCCTACCCTACTCCGACCCAATTTAAGCGTGTTTTTTTTAATTTGGTTTTAACGGAGTCTGTCTAGATGCTGCATTTGACTACCAATTGTGATGTAATAGACGTAAATTGAACCAAATGAAACTGGTTAAAACTCGTTTGACTTACAGATAAAGAATATTAAAGTTGACTGCGTAAGTAAATCTAACGCTGGTTATCAGAAGACAAACACTCGTGCGACTCACTCTCACGAAATTCAATGCAGGACTGAAGAAATCGGAATGGAATGAAGAAATCGCCCAAAATTGACTGCTTAAGTAACTGTATGGTGGAGTTTAAAAGGAACAGCCACTTTAGTTGTTAGCTGTTTTCATGTTCGACTGAGTGTGTGAATAGAGATACTATACTCTTACAACTATAATCGTTCAGATTTACAATCGGGCCAGAGCTGATACATATATCATGCGAATAATATTTAAAGTAAGTACTCATCGTCCATTTGACAATTCAATTTATTTTAGTAGTCAATCATTCGAAGCTATTATAATGAGATTCATAAAAAAAGATATCATGATTCAGAACCTTGAGCAATAATAATTTGATCACACATTTGTGAATTAACAACATTCTTAAAAGTTTAGACCATTATTCCTTTTGAGACTAATGTTTAGGACTTTCAGCTAAGCGTCAGAGCAGAACGACTTCCCATGTAACATAGTTAAGCCTTCCCTGTAGTCCCGTGTTTATTAGATTGGATTGTTCCTTACTTGTAATTAAATCCTAAATTGCGAATGCCGATTATGTCCTTATCCTTGAGCTTAATATACCCAAGCATTGTCAAAATCGTAATTTTTTCAAATCATCAAGTGCTACCTACGTTCAACAAGCCAGTCGAGCCAATTTTTTTCTCAGTATTTATGTGATGTAGGTTCATTGTTTGTTCCCAAGAAAATATTCACATCTATCTTTTTTAATTTTTTTACTGCGCTTCAGTGATTACTACTTTCTAGCAGAGGATCTGTTGTCTAAAGAATTTTTATGTAGTTTAACGGAATGGTAACAACTCTAGAGTACAGTCGATTCGATTATTAGATGTTAGTTTGTTTAGTTAGATTATTGATTCCCAAAGTGGTCCAGGTGGACCCCCAGGGGTCCACGAGAGACTCGACGGGGGTCTACGTTGGCGTGACAAAAAAATAGGGGTTCACAATTCGTAAGCGGGGTCCACGAAAATTCATCTGGTTTCGATAGTGAAGAACTAAAATGTTGGCTTGACTTTGCGTATCAATCTAGGCAGATAATGTTTTGAGAAGCTCAGCGACTGTTACTTGTAAAAACTTGCATGTTCCATATTCAGTACAACGAACGTGTCGAGACTTGCAAAGCGCCGCCGCCGTCCGCAACGCTTATTCAGACGTGCAAAGGGAAATACGACTTGTGGTGTGTGTGCTAGCAATCTTGCATGAACTTGTTTGATTCTTCACTAATATAAATATTTTTTTGATTGGCCAACTTTAATTTTTTGACATCCACTCACAGCACAGTCAATCAAAAATTAACCAATCAATTCTCACTTTTTTTCGGAAGCTGTTAGTTCGTGGAACTCAGCCGTAACGCAAATTTTCATAGTTAGATCTAATCTTCACATTTTCCGTCGACTGGAAATATGGTAGAAATGTAGCTGCAGGGGGTCCACCGGAACCAGCAAAATTTTGAAAGTGGTCTATGAGAAAAATAAGTTTGGGAACCTCCGAGTCAGATACTTTGCTAGTTCATTAGCTTTCACCTCGGTTCAAAAACCATATTCTTGACGCGAACCTTCGTTCTGTATACATATTTCGGAAAATTAAAAATATTATGTAATTGCAGGTAAACGTTGGAAACGGGTTATTGTTACGTGCTATTATTTTCTAATCAGAATTGTTATGTTTACACGTCTAAACGCTAGTTGTTCTTACGTTTGAGTTGTGGCTATAGTGACTAACTTACACGGTTTCTGTTAATTTTTAGAAATAATATTTATTTTTGTTATTTTATTCCTAGTGCTGCGATATTTTTAGGAACAAACCGAAACTTCGTTCTGCTTAGGCACAGTTTCGATTTATTTTTGTTTATAGTTATGGTTAACATGTTGTTAGGTTAGTTAATTGAAATGGTCAATTCTTTGTTTTGGTTTCTCATTGACCAGGATTAAATTTGTTATTGAACGAATGAATGTTTTTGTTAAGATGAAATTTAATATAACGCTTTATTTTTGGCCAGTTTGATGTAGCTATCGGCAGTTGTTTCTCTTCGGGCAGGCGGTTGAACAATTTTCTAAAACAATTAATAAAATTGTGGTACATATTTATTTACATATCTATGTTATATAGTATTCTGAACAGATAAGTAAAATTTAGTGTTTGATTTTCTGTTTATTAAATCGTAAAAATATAGTAAGTATAAAATTATTACGAAATATTTTTTATTAACTTATGGGTTCTAACGGATCGAAATTCGTAAGGAAAATTGTTTCTCCGTTCAATTCGACTGGTGCTGGAAATTCCAATAGCGAAACAAACATTTGTTGTTCGTCTCTGAAAGGACCTGGCCTAATCGTATTGTCTCGTCAAGGGTGAGTTACTTAAGTTTTGTAGGTTAATTTCAATTTTATATTCATGTGACAACTTTTATTGAGTAGTCATTAATACCAATGTAAATTAGTGTGATTCCGCTAGAATGTAATTCTTAGGTAAATATAAAAGTGTGTGTTTAAAACACATTCAAATATCTATTTTGAAGAATTCTACATTTCTCCCTATTCTTCTTTACTAGTAATTTATATCTCTCCATCTCGAATTAATAATGGAGTCTGTGTGTGTGTTATGAGTGGTATTTTGTTTCTTTTTAATATACATGTAAAATTAATTGAAGATCCCCAAATGAAAAATCTAATTTCTTGGAATATAATATGTTACTGTAATTGGTTACAATTTTTTAGGTGTTTTATTTTACAATGTTGTCTTTTTAAAAGTACTTGTAGTAGTGTTACCAGACAAACTTTTATTTTGATGTTAGAGATTTTCATAATTTTGCTTAGTAGAGGTAGTAATACATTTTAGCCTGCTAAATCACATAGGTTATTTGGCCAATATCAGTATGGTACGGGAGTCCATTTAATGTATACAAAATATTTTTCTTGGAAAGGTCTAAAAGTGTAATACATTTTCTTGAACTAAGTTTGCATCAGTTTCATTCTGTGCAATATGTTTTTTTTTACATTTTGAAAGTTAAAAAATGTTTAAGGGTTATCTGAACAATTAACTTCCAAAGTTTCCCTCTTGCCTTAGAATTTGGGAGTTCTTAGTAAGATTTTACATTCAATTTGGGGAAACATGTTTGTAAATCACATGCTAATTGGAGATTTTTACCTCAGATGTGGCCTAATGTGAATGAGATTTATTTTATGAATTTGTAACTGTACTTGGAATTTAGCTTACAATTCTTGAATAATAGCCAGTAGTGATAAATATTATACAAGAAGATCATCTTGTGGTTAAAATATTTCTATTTTATAAAGAAGTGGAAACTTACACCATTCTAACTGATTCTTTTCTGAGCTTAGTGCCCATAAATACATCTGTGGTTGGGATTTAAGCTGGTGTTAAACTGAGCCAGATATTTTCAATTCTTCTATATAATGCTTAAATCATAGTGTAAAGTAATTAAGATATTTTTCATATATGCTGGATTATGAGATATTATATATCTTAAGTTCTGTAGGAGGCTTCTCAGGTTTATTGAAGAACCCAGCAAAGTTATTCTAAGGTTTTTCTTAGTCTAGATAAGCAAAGGCTTTGATTAGTGATTTTTTTATCCTAAAGGTCATGTTATGTTCAAAAATAATATTAAAAAATTAAGTTACATGTGTGAATTTTTTCTTTTAGAGAAAATCCTAGATTTAGATTAGACCAACTATTCTAAGATATATATCTGTTAGTATTTACTTCTCTTCGATTGCAAGAGAGTACATAATAAAAGAAAGAATGTATAGTTCATATTACATTTTTAGTGTACCATCTTTCTTGGGTGTGGGTTCTGATTTTGTAAGCTAGGTTGTAACTTTTTAAAGACAACTGGTTAGAAGAATTAGGAATGAATGAAATGTTTTCTTTTTATAGGCTTAGGTGAATAGGGTTTGACTTGCCCACATTAAATTTAATGTGTTTAAATTAAAGCAATGATTATTGGTTTTAATTTCTGATTTTAATTAGGGTTTATGGCTATTTTTTCTTTCATATTAATATTGAAAATTTATTCCAGTACAAAAATTCTAATAAACTGAATAACCTGTTTAGCAGTCTGACTATTATTATCTATGAAAACTGCAACTCTAATCTGTTCTTATGATTTCTTGTTCTGGGTATTTTTGTAGTATTACTCTCATTTCTGTTGTTTACATGAGTGTGATAAGAACTATAAACTTAGACTATCTGAACCAAACTTAATATAATGTATCTTGCAGTCATCTCTGAGTTACTGGAGATTTCTATAAGAGCAACTGAAAATGTTACGTACGTTTTGAAAATTTGGCATGATTTGTCATTTAAAAGTTTACAGTTTTTTATGTATAATATTAAGGGATATAATAACATGTGTCAGTGTTAATTTTTTTCCTACTATACATATTAATTTTTTGTGTACTATCTAGAAAAATTACATTCTTTACTACTGTATTTTGATTATTACATTTTAGTAACTGATTTTACACTTATAAACTTTTGCATTTGCCGAAACAAACAAGGAGAAGATACATTTACTGCTACCAAAAGCAAAAATTCAAGAAAATCTGTTCCTGAGCATGTTAAAGAATGCCTGTCCATGAACAGCTACCTCAGAATGAATTGCAACTTTAAGATCACTAGGAATCAGGTTCAAGTATTATCTAAATAAAGTAGTAAAATATATTTTTCTTTTCTAGATCAATGTTTTTTGATGAAGATGGAGATCTTGCTCATGAATTTTATATTGAAGAATTACCATCAAAAAAAGGTTCTAAAGCAAAAATGAAAAGAATTGTTAGCAATCTAAAGCCTCAGGTAATTATGAAAATTAAATATGCATCAGTTGCATATTATCTATTTGAAACTATATTGTTTATTGTATTGCACTTCCTCAGGACATTTTATTTTAACCTGTTGAATACAGTTGACACTTTGGAATCACAACAAATGAGTACATATATCTGGTTTACTTTTATACTGAATTAACAATGTTTCTTTGAAATATCAGATATGTGTGTAGATATATTATTTACAAAACTTGTTTTTTTCCATCTCTTTATTTTTGCATATAAAATAAAAATTTTTGACTTTTGATACAAAATTATCACTGGAATACTTTCTTTGTAGTTTATATATATATATATATATATATATATATATATATATATATATATATATATATATACTTGCACACGGGTCAGTCCATTTGAAGTAACCCAAGGGTGGGTGATTGCTTGGCCATTACAAAAAAAATTGAAACTTACCCACTTGTTTCCTACATGTCTCAGAACCTTTAAACTATTATTTTTTATTTAAGCTGTTTACCTGTGGTGGCCATTTGTGTTATGGTGCCTACTTTTGTGATTGTAAGGGTTTTCAGAAAAAAATCATAACTAAAACACTATTGGTCCTGGAAGGATGAAACAAAAAGCAATTTAATCATATTTTCTCAAGGTAAAAGATGGGTCCAGAGGTCTATTTACGTATCTTTCTTCTTTCTATGATAAAATTACCAATAAATTTGGACATGAAAAACAATGACATTTCACTTTTGGTTATTTTTTCCAAGAGGCAGGGATGGCATACACAGTTTGAATTATTCTTTTTATATCTAGGTATATGTTAGTAGTTTTACCATATATAATATTAATGGTGATATACTTACTCTTAAATTTTTATGAATTTTTGAAAACCAACGTTTTAAAAAAATTCAAATTTTGGCTTCAAGTAACTGATGGGGCTGTTGATAAAAATCTCAAATTTGCACATCTTGCATTGTTTTTGTAGATGTTTATGGCAAATAAAAAATTTTCTTGTGTATTGTACTAATAAAAATGTGTTAACTTCTCAAAAATCATGAAAAACTTGTTAAAAGTGATACCATTTTGACTCGCTAAAGAAATGCTCCAATGGGGTTTCTCGTTTTCTTGGCGCTTTAATATTTTGTATACTTATTACTATAGTTGAAATAGACTTTGTTGAACTATTCAACTGCAGTGTTCATGTTATATCAGGGGCTTGAAGTCATTTCCAGTTGTCAGGAAAATTCATGTTGCAACATGCTCATTTATGCTTGTTGCATCATTTAGCTTTGCAGTTACAGACTGGTCAGTCTGACATTAGTCAGTGACCTGTTCACATCTTTACCAAGTGTCTCAAATTTCATCCTGTGCTTATTAAATAAATAAGTTTTACTTAATATTATATTTGTAAATTTTAAAATCAGTTAAATTTTTACATTATTTTCAAGTAATTTCACATAAAACAACGCAAGAACAATGCTCCATAGGAATGTATTTGAATGAAGAGTGTCAGAAAACGGTGTGTGGTACAGTGTCAAAAGAACTCTGTAAAATTTGTGAATTTAGTGATGAAATCAACAACCAGATCGTTTGACAAAATTCAGCAACTGTATGGATAGTTCTGTTGTGACCCTTTGAGAACTCATAAAAAACAGTTGTGAAAAACTGAAGACAAATAGCATTAGAGCAAGCTCCTAAGATCACATTCTTCCAAATTTAAATTTAGTTTCTGGAAAGTCTCTTTGTGTTAACTGTTTTAAAAGTATTTTTTCTCAGCAGAACAAAGAACTACATGAATGCAAAGACCAAGAGCAATACATTGCCCCACATCACAATATTGAACAACTGGATGCTGCTTGTAGCATTTTGGTTGTATTACCTCCATCAACAACTAACTAACTAACTACAGTGATAGGTTGTTCTAACACAATCTCAAGAGAATTATCAGAACAGATATTACTGCTGTTGGTTAACCACACCAAATAATAAACTTTCATTGCTATAAAAACAGGCTATTTCATTGAAGAATAATTAAAATTTTGCTACAATTTTTTTTTCTTTGATAGTGTTTACAAAAATAAAAAATAAATTCTTGAAAAAAGATGTAGGCTACTCATTGAAATTACAGTTTGGATAAGTTTTACAAGCATTTTTGAATCAAAATTGTATTAGGTTACTGGTATTGGTTAAGTTATTATTAAATTACAGCCTATAATTAATAATTTAAAAAAAAAACTATTTTAAAAATATTGAAAACATCAACTTCAACAACATAGGGGCTAAATATAAAAAAATGTAGAGTGTAAAGAAGACAATAAACCCCCTTGGAGCACTTCTTTAGTGAATCAGAATGCTAGCTTTTTCATGATTTTTGAGAGGTTGTAACTTTTTTATTAGAAAGTACACATGAAAATTTTCTATTTGCCATAAACATCTACAAAAACACTGCAAGTTGTGCAAATTTGAGATTTTTATCACCAGCCCCATCAGTTATTAGAAGCCAAAATTTGAATTTTAAAAAAAATTAGTTATCAAAAATTCATCAAAATTTAGGGGTACGTTACCATTAATATTATTTATGGTAAAACTACTAACATATACCTACATATAAAAAAATAATTCAAAGTGTATATGCCATCCCTGCCTCTTGGAAAGAATTACCAAAAGTAAAATTTCACCGTTTTTCAATTTCAACTTCATTGGTAATTTTCTCATAGAAAGAAGATAGGTAAATAAACCACTGGTCCGATCTTGTACCTTGTGAAAATATGATTAAATTGCTTTTTGTTTCATCCATTCAAGACCAATAGTTTTTTTAGTTGATTTTTTTCTGTAAACCCTTACAATCATAAAGATAGGTGTGTGCACTGTAACTAAAATGGCCACCACAGGTAAACTACTTAAATAATAAATTTAAAAAAAAATAATAGTTTTAAGGTCTTGAAACATGTAGGAAACAAGTGGATAAGTTAAATTTTTTTGAATTGGTCAAGCAACCAGCATATGATTTTTGGGACACTTCAAATGGATTGACCCACACAATTATTTGGTGTCCCAACAATTTAGCTTTCAGTAGGACAGTCGGACATCACATTAGATAAAGTTATAAGGTAGGAGAAACTGATAAATGAAATTCAGGATCATTTTTAGAGGTAACCACATATGAATTGATTTACTAAAAATCAGTGTTTTCCTGTTCTGTTTAAATTTAGTGTCAGAATACTTTATAAATAAATAAATAGTGTAATTTACTTATTCATCTGTAAATATTTTTTGTTGTAAAACTAAATTATCATTAAGTAGCTGACTTTCAGGAAAAAAGTATTTCACTCAGTTAATTGTGTAATTTTCTTTGGAGTAATAAATGGGTTGAAGTTGTTTAAAGTTAGTTGATACATTTTTGTGAGCTTTTTTGAAACTGATAATAGTCATGAACATACAGGAACATATTTGAAAATCAAAAAAACATAAATGAACATACTTGTAAATTGTTTCTTGATTACATGTAGAATAATGTAATCCAGTGAGAATTTCAATGTAATGTCATTGATTCTTTAAATGTATTTGTTTGTTTTTGCGTCACATGATTTAATATAAATTAAAAAAAAAATGTTTTATAATTAAAATATTGTTTCAGGGTGAAGTGGCATACTCGTGCCCAAGACTTCACAACGACTTTCCAATTATTTTATATCAAGTCTGAGTGTTCACAGTTACAGTAAAAAAATAATATTATTTTATAGTGTTTGACAAAGTTTATTTTTAAGAAAAATGAATTTATTAGTTTCATATAATGAAACATTATAGTGCTGCTACTTCTAGCTGGCTATAATTCAAATATATTTTTATATATAATAAATGTAAAATTGTCTAGAGATAAATAAATATTTTTTAATTATAAGCTAGAAATGTTTGTTATTAATCAAATTTTATTGATAAATAAGCTTATCGTTAAAAAGTTTTTGGTGATATAGAATTTAAATAGTTTTATTTATTGCATTATGAGTTATGTATTAATTTTTCGTTTTTGTGAGAATGTTAATGTAGAGTTTATGTACAAATAATCGTTATTATTGTTATATATATAATAATGTTTTGGTGAAGGCAAAAATGGCACTTTTTAGGGCAATAAGCATTAAACGACCCACATGTGGTAACTGCACTTCATTGGTATATTGAGTTAATATATTTGTAACTCATTACTTCAGTTTATGTTATCTTTTTTATTTTTCACTCTAAATTTTAAGATCATGAGAAATTGGCTTAATTTTTTTTCATTTACATTTTTATTAAATGCTACAGTAATAATTTTCAGTTTACTACAAATCTTTTGTTATGGATTATTGCATATATGTAAAAGTACTTTTACTTTTGTCTGATCTTTTCTTTTCTATAAGGCTTTAGTTATTTTAGATTTCTTGCATGAGCATGAACAAATTGTTTGCAGTGACATTTATGAAACTTTATTTTATATGTATATGAATAACTGTGGGTTAAGTTATGTTGTTGAACATTTATCTTGAAATTAGTGATTTTTTATGTAAATAATTAATTGACTAAAAATTAGGAAATTATGAATTTTAATAAAATTGTTTTACTAACAATTAATATTATACATAGTTGTATTTATTTATTTAACTGAATATTACAAACTGTTTGGTTAAAACACAAGTAATGGTTACCAAAGATAATAATTGTTATTAGTATTACATGATTTTGATGGATTTTTTTTGTTTTAACTAATTTGCTTAATCAGTGTATTAGTCACTTAGTAGATTAACAACTGTTCTATCATTACAGTAATTGTTTTATTTCACAGTTAAATGCATTTTTTTTTGACATATTATTAAAATTATTTTGTTGGTTAATAGCATTTTGTTTTATTAATAATTAGTTATATTTTGTATGTTGTCTGTGTGCAAATTTTGTAAAATACATTTTGATGAGTTGTTTAGATTTAAGATTGTTTATGTGGTATTTTGTGTTTTAGCTGTCAATATAAGCTACGTTGTTGTTGTTATTACTGTTATTTCTGTTGACATTTTTGTTTATTCTTTCTATGTTATAATAAGAATACAAATTTTTTGTTAAAAATGCTAATTAAATATTTTTCACATTTTAAATGTATATTCCTTAATGGACCTGTATTGATAAGAATGATCGTTGGCAATCATACTTTTTATCTGAAGATAAAAGTTGACTGTGTTGGGTTTATCTTTTAAAGGTGTACTTTCTTATGGATACATACCTTAAGACTAGAAAAACTCTGTCACTGTAACTGCATCAGAAGGATGGATTTTTGGTATTAGTTAACCTTCAAAACATACCCAAAAACCCAGTTTTTTACCTCTTAACACCGGTTCCTGTGAACCAATTTGCTTGAAAATCAAGGTTATATTTTTATATAATATAAATTACAAATAAATAGAATATAAATCAAGGTTTCATTATTAAAGCAAAAATCAGCGTTCTATTTCTACTAGGGTTACATAATCTTACAGAGTTTCATCAAAATTGGTTAAAAATTGTGTCCAGTAGAACAGAACATCTGAAAATGTACTCAAAAACCCAGTTTTTTTGGCTCTAACTCCAGTCCTTGTGAACAGATTTGGTTGAAAATCAATAGTGCTCTATTCCCAATAGGTTTACATCACCCCACCAAGTTCAGTTAAAATTGGTTTAGATTTGTTTTTGGTAGAGTGGAGGAAAAACTGTTGCATACTTATGTTTATAAACATTGCTTAATCTTGTTTAGGAGACTCCAAAATATAAAGAAAAGTTTGTGCCCTCTCCCCTCTACACTCCCTTATAAAATGTGACTGGGCGCAGTAGCGATTTTATTAATTCTTTGGAAATCTGCTAAAAACAAAAAAAATTGTATTATTGTTTAAGTATTTAAGTTTCTTGGTTAGGATATCAAAACTTAATCAAAAAAAATATTTCTAGTGGCATATACTTAAAACATTTAATTTAGTATATATCATTTATTTAAATTACCTAAGACTGTATAAATAAAAGTATTTTGTATGCTTCACCAGTGTACATAGGCTTTGAATAGAACAGTTGATATGCATCGAACCAATCTTATCTTTTAAAATAATTTATTCATAAGAAAATAAAAAAAAATTTTCCCAGTATAATGGAAAAAAAAGGTGAAAATGTATCCAAAAATCCTGTTTTTTGGATCACTGTGGTTCCTGTGAATTGATTTGCTTGAAAACCAATAGGGCTCTATTCTCGGTAGGTTTACATCACCCCACCAAATTTCATCAAAATCAGTTAAAATTTGCGTTTGGTAGAGTGGAGGAAAAAATCTGATATACATGACCAGGTGTGATAGCGATTTCCAAATTCGTTGGAAATCTACTGAAATTGAGTTACTGATTATCGAACTAATATACTTAAAACCTTTACTGCTCTTTTAATGTTTTTATTTTACAAGCAGTAGTTAATTAGCATATTATCATTGGCAGTTCATGATAATATGTAACTTTTTTTATGTGATGTAATATTCCTTTTATATTTTAACTGAAATGCTCATGCAACTCATCAGGAAGTAGTACCCATACAGGGTAAACTTGTGTACTTCTAGAAGCATTACTCACGCTTAAAATTCTCAGGTAAGTGAGTTCACTATAGTGACAGCTCTGCTTGGTTGGGAAAAAGTATTACTATTATTTACAGGGTTGATGGGTTATTGGCTGAGAAATTCTTTCAGGGTAGCCAGATCGAACTACACTCAGTACAAGTAATGTAAAAAGGTTTTTTTTAAACTTGGAGATTGTATTTTATTTTCAACAAGCTTGCTCCACCCCATCAATGGTTATTGATATCACCATGCTAATGTTTTTATGACGGAGACCTTTAACAAAAAGATGTTTAATTAATTTAAAATTCTAGTCTTTTAAAATCTGCTACTGTTATTCAGTAAAATAGTTTCTCCATCATTATTAGTAAAGTACTATTCCCAACTATCCAAATGTAATTTTAGATTCTAATTAAAATTTGTTTGTAATTGGTTTTTGAGCATCTTTTATTTCAAGATTTATTGAAAAAAGATGCTTATAAATTTTTTTTTTCTTTATATTTTTAAATTGATTTGTTTTCAGCACATTGATTTTAATGCAATAAAAATTTTTGTATTTTATGATAAAGAAAAGCTCTCAAATTGTTTATTATATAAATTTTAAGTTATGGCCTTTCTTTACTAAATAACTTTAACCTGTAATTTATTCCACAAATTTCTGAGGACTGTCCAAAAAACAATCCTGGGGAATACTTTGTATTAAAGAAAGTAACTAATTGCAGAGCTGCAGGACCAAGTAGGAATAAATATTGACATCGCATGTAAATAATTTGATGGTACAGTAAATCCTAGCTTCAATCTTACAAGCCTTGAAAGTTATTGTGACTACCTTTTGTAAACAGTGGATATAAAATTTTTTTTACTCTAGTTATTATTTTCAGTAGCTGTTTGAATATTACTACTTTTGAGGCACCTGCTTGTTAAAAAAAACATATATCAATACATGTCCTCTAAGTATATTCTTATGCTTAATGTATATAATATCTGATCATCATATGAACAAGAACTTCAACATATGATACATTTTTTTTTTGTTGTGAATTTCCCAAAACTAGAAAAACTTACTGCAGAAAAGGTATCCACTATTTTTGGAGTAGTAAATAAATAGGTAGTTCTTGCTTGCGGGTAGCAATTGCTCCTGTTACTCTAGGTTGGTTTGATTGTCTTAAGATACTTACAATTAGTTAATTTAGTTGTACAAAGAAATATAGAGGGTAAAAATGTAAGGAAAAGAAAGCTCAGTATATATGAAATGTAGAATTAAAAGATACAATATAGTAAGAAGTAAAAAAATTTCATTAGATCCGTCATAACAGATAAGGTAAAATATTACGATTGATTTAGTTCAAATTTCACACTGTGTATGTATTTATATATATATATATATATATTCTATCATCTGAGAGGTCAGTGAAATATTTATTTATGCTAAAATGTGAAATTATGTTAAGGGAAATATTTTAAAATAGGGATTTATCTTTGAAGAAGCAAAAACTGATACAATAAACTATGCAACACCAAAAAAGTACAATATTACAGTATGGTCATATCAAAACTATAAAATATGATCAAGTTAACAGGGATTGCTGCTTGTGAAATTCAAGCAATGATGTTCTTGGATCATGAAAGCTTGATACTAACAAAAGTTTTTGTAAAATAACATCAAAATTAGTGATAAGGGTAGCTGACAAAGGATATCTATATTGTTGCACAATAATCCCCATATACATTCTGCAGCTGACACCATTTGCTGAAAATATTTGAATAGGATGTTTTCAGTTGTCCACCTTGCATCCTGGACTTGGCTTCTTCTCTTCAAAAAGTAGAACAACTTTTTAGGTGAAAAAGTGGAGCAATGGTTAAGTGGAATAGTTGCAAAGAAATTTTGTAGATGACAAGATATTTTGAAGCTTATTGATTACTATGACAAATAACTCAATGTTGGCAGAGATGATGTAGCAAAGTACACTGGGAGAAAATTTAGCATGATAACATAAAACAATTATTAGCATATAATAAATAAATAATAAAAACAGATAATATAAAAATTTTAAAAAACATGACTGCCAAAAAAAAATTGAACTAATAAAAGAATACAAGGTAGGAAATAAAGGACTACACATCATTATGGAATATTTAATTAAATAAAATAATGGATGAGCAATCAACTTTCAGACAGTTTTAATTTGTTTAAATATACCTTTTCATATTGTAGAAATAGCAGGCAGTTAAGGTTGTCTAATGATTAAGTTCTCACCAGGCATTACAAGAAAATTTTTAAGTGTAGTTGGGGGAGGGCTCTTTAATGTAGGATTGATTACAATTCAAGCTCTTTAATATAGAAAAATTACTATTCAGAGCCCCCTGACTGCATTTAAAAATTTTTTTTGAAGGGAAAAATTTTCTTATCGATGTAAGACCTGGTGAGAACTTAATCATTAGACAACCTTAAATGCCTGCAAAATTCTACAACATGAAAATATATTTAAAAAAATTAAAACACTGAAAGTTAATTGGCACGGGTTATTTCATTTAATTAAATACTTCATGACGATGTTTAATCCTTTATTTCCATACCTTGTTTACTTTTTTTTAGTTTGAATTATTGTGTTTTGGTTCAATTTTTTCTTATTTGTTTTTTTGGCAGTCGTTTTAATTCTTAAATTAATTGTTTTTTTTACTTAATAATTTTTAGTGATCAAAAAAATTCACAATTTGAAAACTTAGGTTTATAACATAATTTAAAGTTCTGAGCAAAATGAGGAACTGTAAACATTTCAATTTACTTATTTAATTGGCTTATACCAATCCAACTTATAGATTTCTAAAGCAATTGAGTTCCTCAAGAGATTTTATAGTGCAGATCATACAGCAATTTTCTGGGATCTAAACAACTAATGGCTAAACTCTCCAGTTGTCTCACACCACTGAGTGCTATGTAGGCCTTGGCCCTTGGCAAAGATGCGAGTGCTCAGATCTATGACAACTCTATCTAGGGTACAACCTTATAGTTTGTGCACCGTCACAGCCCAGCACAATATTAGGTACAGCATACGCCATTCCACTTTGCTCTGTCCCTGTAAAGCATCAAATACAACAATAGTGAGCTTGATTCTCAACCCGATGCTGACAGCATTACCTCTAATCTTACTACCAAACTCTACAAAGGCCGTTTGTGTGAGTTCAACAGGCAAAAGCTGGTCTCGGCATAATGCAGGCCATTCAATTTTCTGAGTATATCAGTTAATTTTTGTTCTGGTTTTGTTCCATTATGAGTGATTTCATATTATACTAGCAAATACCCTGTTTGAAGTATGATAATCAGAAGATTGTTTGTGAAGATATAACATATCTGAATAACCATGATTTGTTAGATCGAGAGTGTACCTAATGCATGCAAAAGTTAGTCTTCAACCTAACAAATATCCCATTTGAATTTTGAAAATCAGACAGTTGTTTGCAGAGATATTATAAGATCACTCCATTGCACTTCCCAAAAGAGCAACCCGTTTGTTAGTTTATGGTGATGATTGGTCTAGCTTTGCATTAGGTGCTTGCATCACCTCACCAGAGTGGTGAGGTGATATGCATATGGTGAGGTGACTGCATATGAAGCTAGAGTAGCTTCATATGCAGTCCCCATGGGACTCCATTGCTACATCTCTACTACTATATATATATACATATACATGAGGTGCTACCCAAAAGTTTGGGGAATTTGAATTTCGCACACGAACCATTGCTGGTACGACCTGCTGCCGCTAGATGTGGCTAACAGTACTCTTTGTGAATCAGTGTTCCAACAGCTGTGACGGTGAGAGGCTGCATTGTTGACTTTCGTGCGGTTGTGTAACGTTGTGTTTACTGCTTCGGCGAAGTTCTAAATGGCAGATTTTAAAGAGCAAAGAACCTGCATCAAATTTTGCTTCATGCTTAAAAAAACTGGTGCAGAAACCCATCGCGTGCTTGTGGAAGCATTTGGTGACAATGCTATGAGTAAAAGTAAAACTTTTTTGTGGTACAAATGAATCAAAGATGGACGACAACAGTCGATGATGATGAGCGTCCCGGAAGACCATCAACAAGCGCAACACCGGAAAACATCGTGAAAGTGTAGAGGCTATTGTTGCAGATTGTAGACAAACAATCCATGATGTTTGTGCAATCGTACAAATGTCATATGGGTCTGTGCAACGCACCTTGTCGGACAATTTAAACATGAGACGCATTGCTGCAAAATTTGTACCGAGACTGTTGAACAGCGACCAGAAACAAAATCGCATAGCTGTCTGTAGTGAATTGAAAAATTCAGCAAGAGATGACCCTAACTTCATCTCCAACATCATAACCGGTGATGAGACATGGGTGTACAGGTATGACCCTGAAACTAAGCAGCAGTCATCGCAGTGGAAGTCGCTAAGTTCACCACGGCCAAAAAAAGCACGCCAAGTTTGCAGCAACATGAAGTCCATGGTTGTTTTTTCGACATCAATGGCATTATCCATAAGGAATTTGGCCCTCTTTGTCAAACTGTCAATGGGATGTTCTATTGTGAAGTTTTGAAGCAGTTACATGAAAGCATCAGGCGCAAATGTTCACATCTGTGGAGTAACAACAGCTGGGTTCTGCACCATGACAACGCGTCCATGCACACATCACTAGCCGCTCGGAATTTCTTGGCTTCCAAAAAGATGGAAGTGATTCCCCACCCACCCTATTTGCCTGACCTTGCCCCGTGCGACTTTTTTCTCTTTCCGAAAATAAAATTTCAATTGAAAGGCTGTCGTTTTAACACAATTGAGGAGATTTAGGAAGAAACGCAGAACGTGCTTTGAACACTTACAGCTGCAGACTTCCAGGGGTACATGGAATCATGGAAAAAATTTGGGATCACTGAATCAATGCCCAAGGGGATTACTTTGAAGGAGACAGTAGAAATTATAAGTTATGGTAAGCTATTTTATTTTTATGGTAAAATTCCCCGAACTTTTGGGTAGCACCTCGTATATATAGCCAATGACACTCCTGGTAATGTAAGAATTCCAATGCTGGGTTATACATCTAAATCGGTTCAACTGTTGAGTTGCTATGGTGGAACAAACATACATACTTACACCATAAATACAGTGCACTACACAACTGGGCAGTCATGTAAAAAGCTTGTATTATCAGGAAATAGAATGGTTGTATATCACGAAGTTCTCTGGGAACTTACATGACTATTCTACTCGTGAAAATAATGGAATAATGAAAAAGTTCAATAAACATATGGCCTAAAATACTTCGTTTGCGAGTTACTAGTGAAAGATTTCGTTTGGTTTTCAGCTACTCCGGTGAAATGAGATCATACTCAAATTTTTAGGATGTTAATTAAGGGGCAGAATTAGCAATTTCTTATGGTTTTTGACCTGAAAAATTAAACAAATTAGGTCCCAGAACTGTATCTGCAGTAGCCTTTGAGAAATCGGGGATGAAAACCAATAAATTGGGGTAAAAAATCCTGACTTTATGTCTGACATACAATAAATTTGTTAAATGGATAATAAACATGTGACATTTTTAAACAAAACTTATAGAAATTAAATTCTAAACAAAATGATGTAAGATATGTTGAATAAAACAAAGAAAAGTTAAAAACCAAATAAATTACTCAAAGGTTAAATTCAGAAGTACTATATTTAAACTTTTAATAATAAAATGTAGTACAGTAAGTCAAGAAACTAATCATGAACAAGCTTGAAATTGCAGTTAGACTTCAATAATTGCTACAAATGAAAAGGTGATTAAATACAAACAACCTATATAAAATAACTTTCGACATTCATGTGATTTATAAAATCATATCGGTGTAGGAACAAAACAAACAATACTACTGATATGGTTAGTAAAATGTATGCAGATCATGCTGGGGGATGTCAGGAGAAATATTCTTTCATCAGTGTTAATAAGCACAACCAACATGTTCTTATCAAAAGTTCTCAATTCAGATTTTTTACAACCTCTATAAATAAAACAACCACTTTCAACAATCTGTAAATCTAAGATTAGCCATTTTATAATAGATCCAATAGAGTCTGTTTCCTTTGACAGCCTGAAAGGTAATTTTATTGTTTAGGTGGATATTATATGTAAAAAGATTTCACAGTTATTTTTTAATAACTTGTTTATTCATTACTCCAAAACCAACTTCTTACAGATGGTAAAAAATATATAACAGGGATCATTGTTGCCACCTATATTTTAGTACAGCAATATCAGTTTTTGCAGATCCTCTTTGGAAAAAATTTCATCACTAGTGTAGCCAGCTAGACCATTTTGGTGCAGAGATGACAAGACCTGACTTCAAGGTCAGGTTGTAGGGGGTAGATAGTTCTGCTTGAATGATTCACCTCATTACGAGGTGTGATAAAAAAATACGGTGAATGAATTTTTATAGCGGCAACTGCCGACGCTACATCCATATGCTGTAATTTGTCCAATAGCGTGATCAACTGAGACAGGCAGGGACAAGTTGTAACACATTCGAGCTTGCCAGTCAGCTGCCAGAGCCACTAGGGTGAGGTTGTGTTTATCGTGTCTGTTGCGCAACATGGATTTTGAACAACACATTAACATTAAGTTTTGTTTTAAGTTGCAAAAGAATGCCAAAGAAGCTCTCGAAATGTTAGAATCTGTGTATGGCGATAATGTGGTAACTTTGAAGACTGTGTACAAGTGGTATGACCGATTTAAAAACGGAAATGAGTCTGTTGAAGACGAGCAGTGTGCGGGACGTCCTCAAAACAGTTGAAAATGTGCAAAAAGTGGAAACAATGGTTCGTTCAAACAGGCAAATGACTATTCGAGAGCTATCGGAAGACCTTAACATCTCATACGGATCCGTTCAAAGCATTTCAACTAATGAATTGCAAATGAGACGAGTGAGTGCAAAATTTGTTCCCAGACTTTTGAGTGATGAACAGAACTCGTGTGTCAATTTGCACGGAGTTGAAGGGTCGTCTTCATGCACAATTCTGGACTTCATGGACAAAATTGTAACTGGAGATGAAAGATGAGTCTATGGCTATGACCCTGACACCAAAATGCACAGTTCCCAATGGAAAACCAGTTCATCTCCTCGCCATAAAAAGGCACCTCAGTCAAAATCCAATGTCAAGGTCATGCTCGTTGTTTTTTTCGATAGTGAGATCAGAGTTCGTTGCAAGGGGAACAACTGTAAACTCTGAATTTTATAAGGGTGTACTGCAACGTTTGCGAAACGACGTACGAAGAAAGCGACCAGAAAAATGGAGCAATGGCTTCCTTCTTCACCACAACACGCCGTGTCACACCTCGCTTCTCATTCGCGAGTTTTTGGCCGAAAAAAGTGTTCCTGTCTGTCCACATCCGCCATACTCACCGGATTTAGCACCATACGACTTTTGGCTCTTCCCAACTGTGCTTAAAGGAAAATGTTTTGACACCATTGCTGACATTGAGACGGCCACGACCGAGCAGCTGAAAGCCCTTCTGAAAGACACCTTCCAGAAATGTCTCCAGTCATGGAGTCAACGTTGGGATAAGTGCATTGCTAGCCAAGGACAGTACTTTGAAGGAGATTAAATCGAATTCTATGTAACCTTATTACTTTTTTTAATAAAAAATTATTCACCGTATTTTTTTATCACACCTCGTATGACTTGTGGATTGGGGCTGGACATTTTCACACAGAACAGCAACCATTATGAGCATCCAGAGTTATTTGTCTTTCTGACATTATTGTTGTCCAACATTCCATACACATTACCAGGAAAATTTCCTTTGCAATCCCAAAACACTGTAGTCATAATTTTTCTATTCGTTAGTACAGTGTAACATTTTGGCTCATTAAGTGAACAATTGTATCTATTCATTTACCCAATTAAGCTATAGCAATATAAACACTTCGTCCCTTCCTCTTCTTATTCTCTATTTCTTTTTCATCAGATAAATGCCACTACCCTGGTGGTAATATAATCTGTGACAGGCAGCTACTTTTTTATTTGGAGTGGTTATCCTGTGCCTGTGAAACTGTATAGATACTGTTTTCTACACAGCGGTTACAAAAAAAAAAAAAAAAAATAGTTTGCAGCCAACTTTATAAAGAAGACTGTATTCTTCATGAAATTCAATCTAACAGACATTATAATTATTATAATAAACACAACACAACTGTTGAAGGGTTTAGGCAGTGCTGTGTCCTTCCACCTGCAAAAATCAGAAGTGTCTGCCAACCAGAAGTCATCTTTTGAATAGTCCACATTTTTTTATTTTTTTATCAGTGAGTGGGTTACAGGAAAAATTTATGTTTAGTTATTTTATCTTTCATAACCAAACATCTTATTTCTTTTCTAAATATAATTAGCTATTCCAATTTAAAAATCGCAAGTGAATAATTTACTTCAGTATCATTTACTTTTATATTATAAATTTTTAATGGCCATTAATTGCTAATAAATGCCAGCCAACATCATGCAGTAAAACTACATTCTGTGTTGTTCAGCTATGGTTATCTACTGGAGCTAATTGAATAATTGAAGCTTTAGCCATGAATATTTCATCTATTTAATACTCATCAGTTTTCTGAATGTTATTCCCTAAGAAATTTTCAAGGCATCTTAGAACCATTAGGCTGCAAATGATACAACAGTTTACATTGCCCAGAATCCCACTCAGATGTTACAAGCACACTCCATATAGCAAAACATCTATCTACTAAGAGCTGCAAATAAACATGCCTTGTGGTAATCAAAATCCTATTCTTCATTGCGATATTTCTGATCTAAAAAATTAACACTAAATTAACTAATATTGAGATAAGAGTATGACTGATGAATCAGAAAGTAAAATTAAATTTATGTATAAAAAGTTTTTCAATGAATAAATTTGTTATGTTGATGTATATTAAAAAAACAAATATTCTGACTAAAAAAAATCTAAGTGAAATAATTCTCAAACTGTATATAATAAATATGTAATAAAATTTGCAGATTTACACGCAACTAACTTTTATAAATATGAGGAGATATATTAAAACAATTCTATTTCATTAAAAATATATTTATTTTTAAATTAAAACAAAAGTTACTTTGATAATTATCTGATCAAAAATTACATGGAATGTAGTTATTACAACATAATATTAAATACAATTTATTTCTATTAAAAAAAAAATATAAATGGTATTTAGATCAAAGATAACAAAAAAAAATTAACATAATATTTTATAAATCAGCATAAACTATAGTAGTTACCTGAAGACTGAAACATTATATCGTGGTAAGTGTATGAAAATAAACAAAATTAATTTTACTGAACAGGACTCATACAGCCAACACCTAAACAAAGTCAATGATATTACATTCAAATTGTTTGAACTAATGAATCTAACTTTACTCTCTAAGCTTCATAAAACTTAAATCATTACGTTTATAATCTGAAAATTATAAGTATTTATCAGATTCTAAATTAGTTATATCGAAACTAATTTTTATGATTAGCAATACCATATTAATGAATTTTAAGCAGATTAAATTACTCATATAATCACATGTGATCAACACTTACCATAGATTAACTAATGTGGGTAATAAAAAAATTAAATGAAGTATAATAAAATGAGACCTCTTGTCTCTTATAGTTTAGTAGTATATGACCTAATTATAATATTATACCACAGTATAAGTACAAAACTTAAATTATAAACTTTTCTAATGAGCTTGTCTACAATAAATCATTTGCTAGTATACTGCAGGACTGGCAGAAGAGCTTGAGTCAAGGCACTGTTGAAAGCTGTTGAAATTCTATGATAAAAAATTAATAAATAAAGAAATTAATGGATTTTTACTAACGCAATCATAAAAAGCTTGTAAGAGACTTCCTGCTTTTCAGTTACAAACTTGTATTTTTACTCAAAATTTAGTGGAAGATCTCCCTGAGAAATGGAGTTTAGTGACAAAATATAAAATGGTAAATTTGTACTACCTTCTTTCTTTTAAAGAGTAGAATTGTAAAAGAAACATGAGGAAACTGCAGCAAGTGTTAAATGCAATGAATGTATGATGATAATGCAATGGGTATGACTTTTGGAAACTACTTTTTTAATTTTGTACTTTTATCTGCTACTCCCTGAGATGTTGCAGATTTGTAGGTGGTAGAACTTACCATCCTACCCAGAAACTTTTAATAATGTACCTGAATCAGTAATTTCTAACAGGGGGGTCGTCATTGTAGTTTTGACTTAAGAAAAACAATCGGTACAACCTTTTTATATATAAATGGTAATTTAACTGAAAAATAAAAGGAATTTATTGACTTTACAAGATCATTAATTTATATTTTATGTACATTCCAAAAACTATTTAACACATTGGCTGTCGCAATGTATAACAAATAACATTCCCCAGGGGCTGTGAAAGATATACTATTAGTATTACTAATAGTGATGTATATTATACATATATAGGTATAAATACAATGAAAAACCCTAAATTTTTGAAAAAATGTGAGATCACCGGTGATCCTCACGGCCCTTAGACAATATTAAATAATTGCAGGGCCGTGAGATCACCGGTGCTATTCACAAATATTTCATTTTTGTTTACAATGGTGAACTTAATGATTGTTTCTTATGTTTGTACATAAAACAATTTACGCACATATATATGTCACATACAATGCACTTTGTTGAAATAAGTTTAACAGTTTTTTGAGCAACTTTCTTAGTCCTTTCTTAGATGCTTCTGCGTAACACATTTTACAATGTCGTCTAATCTTCCTGTTATTGTTGTCTGTAACTGTAGTGGTAAGTAATTTATGTTGATCAGGTAATGGTTGTATGTTTACAACCATTACACAGGATTTCCATCTTTATCAATGCCCAAAATTTCAAGGACCAATTGTTCTCTGAATTCATTGATTTCAATTTGTTTTGAATGGAAGTGTTTAAAAATTATCCACGAATTCACAACGGCTGTGCTCAAAAGCAATTTGAACACTACCTTATGGTACCACCGGATTGTCTTCCATAGAGGAGTACAGTAGCTGGACATTTGGTCAGATAGGTCAACACCTTGTTTCCTTTTGTTGTAGTCTTGAATAGCCAACGGCTTCATTATAACTTCACCTGTTCGGTTACAACATCCAGTTTCACTCACTTCTAATGTATGTTTCGTTGAAAGAAAATGAACTTTCCGTTTGTCCTTCCATTTCCCAACGACACCTTTGCTGTTTTGCTTCCCCCTTTTTTTTTTCTGCAGCATTACGTCTTCAGATAAGTACTTTCTATTTTTTCTTAAAGTTCCTAATAAATGTGTATTTCGTTGAAGTAATTTACTAGAAAGTGGAATGGACATGTAAAAATTGTCAGTTATCACAATTCTGCCTTCTTGAAGGTACTTTTCTGCCAGCTGCATTACAATGTTTTCAGCAACTCTCCCTGTTTTGTCATCAGACCGACAACAGTACACGACACTTGCAGAGTATAACCCAGAGGATTACACAATTTGAATAATTTAACTCCATATTTATGATTTTTATTACGAATATACTGGCAAAAAAAATAATCGTCCTCGGAAAGGGATCATTGTTTCATCAACAGCTAACATCTCTCCGGGACAATATTGAGCGTAAAACTTTGTTTGTATCAAATCAATATCTCTAATTTTATATAACCTGTCATCTTTATTTGCAAGTTCTTGATCTGCAAAATGTACGCATCTCAATAATATCTGAAACCTGTTGCAGCTCATTACTTTAGGGGCAATGGAATTTCTGAACAAAATGTTGGTACTCCAGTAATCACTAATTTTAGGAAACTTTACTATACCCATGTAAATCAATAATGCAAAAAACTGTTTCATTTCAGTTTCATCTGTACCAATCCACTTAGAAACTCTATATGAACGTCTCATTTTGGTTCTCAATTGAAAATTAGCATGATTCTTGTTAGTCTGTAACACAATCAGTTTCAAAACATCATCGTCCATAAACCTCTTGTACACATCGAAAACAGTAATTTGATTTTTGTCATCTGGGTAGTTTTCTTCATTGTATCGTTCTTCTCCACTAAACGTAATGTATGATGGTAATTTTGTTTCATCAACCTCATGCCATATATTATCAGAAGCATTGAAAACATTATTTACATTCTCATTTGTGGTACGATTGCTGACTGAGGAATAATTAACGTCAGTTTCTTCTTCTGAAGATTCTGTCGAGTCTGAAAATAGAGAAACTTCATCTTCCACATCACTCTGTGAATCCGAATCGTTTTGTAGATCCGCCAACAACTGTTTTGTTGATAATGAAGATCGTTTTCTTTCAGGCCGGGTGCCACTAGTTCCCGGCTGATCCATTGTCTATGTACTATATACTATATATTTTCTATGTACTATATACTACTTACTTGTAGTTCAAAATAAAACACACATACGAAATTGCAAGCACTATAACAATTCAACACACTGTAAACAAACGGACAAAACCTTAGAAACGTTATCCACTTTGTTCAGCTATTACAAGTATAAAAAAAATCTGCTAGATGGCAGCACTTGATAGACATATTCAGTGACATTTCCTCTGTGCCGTGAAACCCATTACAATCATTCACAACAGGCCGAGTAACATTTATAATGAACTAAACTGAACAGTGACTGAGGAACCATCGTGGATCTCATGGCCTGCCAGTTATACTAACGTGGGATCCCCGGTGATCCTCACGGCAGCCAACGTGTTAAATAAAAAATTTACTGTAGATCTAACATAAAAATTACATAATATATTACAAAATATTAAAAGGTGGTTTTTTTATTACAGTAAACAGTACGTAACTTGATAAATCCAAAATGTAACACAACAAAATTATCAAAGTATTAAAATAATACAAAGATAACTATTTACCTATAGTGTTTTTTCCCTGTCCTATGTGGGTAACAGGTGTGTCCCTGGCTTGCGGATAGGAGAAGGGCCATTAGCTGATTGTTCAGCTGCGAATAAGGGTAAACTGAATAAGTAGTCGTGGATAGACAGAGGCAATGTCCAAGGCACAGTGGAGTAGTAGCTAAGAGGAATGGATGGTATTCCTATAAGATGCTACAAAACCGAAATCCCTCATACGCAGTAGCAAAACTTTCAGTCAACAGCAGTGTGTGACAGAAAGTGGTGGAAGACAATGGAATACCAATACCTTAAAAATTTTCCAAGTATAAGCATCGTGGCAGTCTTCTTCTGTTTAATTTTCCAGAGAAATAGCTTTCCACTCAGATCTCTGGGGGAAGCAGCATGAGAAGCTTTGTCAGCAATTGATTAGGGCATATGATAAGAAAATAAGGCACTTGAAATGTGAGAGACTTTTACAAGCTGGCAAATCAAAAAAATTGAAATGCGAGATGGAAATAAATAAAAAGGATCTAATCAGATTACGTGAAATGAGATGGGGAGGAAAAGGTGAAATTAAGAGAATGTACTACTCAGAAAGTCAAAGTGGTACTAATTGGGTAGGAGTAATTTTGAACATAGATTTAGCAAGGAGAGTAAAAAGTACAATTTTCATAAATGATTCAAGCATAGTTGTAAGAATAAGAATGAACCCAAAAAGCTTGCTATAAATTCAAGTTTACATATCTATAAGTAATTATTAAGATGAAACAGTGAAAATGAAGGATATGAAAAAATGAGGCAGATTATGGAAAAGGATGGCAAAGATTGCTGTAAGAGACTAAAGGGAGATAGGAATGCCGTTGTAGGTGAAGGAAAGGAGGATTCCAGTAGTTAGGGAATATGGTCTGCGTAAGCGCAATGAAAGCAGTTGCTATTTTGTCCAAATGAATTTGGAAATTGCTGGTGCAAATAGTACAGTTCTACATGAAGAAAACATGATGCTTAATAGATGGAAAGACTATATGGAGGAACTTTATTATCAGTCGGAAAAAAAGCCTAGAGATATTTCAATTGAAGATCAGGTATAGAAGAGAATGAGAAAATAGGAGCCCCGATACCAGTCAGAACTCAGACAGGGAATAAGGATATGAAATGTGGAAAGACTGTTGGAGTTGATGAGCTGCCAGTGGAGTTGTTTAAATTACTGAAGGAAGAAGGGTTACAGGAAGTGACAAATTAGTGCAATGTGATCTATGACAGAGGCAAGTGGCTGGATGATTTCCTCAAAACGATCATAATTCCTCTTCTAAAAAGTGTGGGGCAGAGAGAAGTCATGATCACACAACAATACGTCTAATCCCTAATGTAGTGAAGATTTTCTATATAATTTGAAGATTAGTAAACAAAATGGAGCAAATTGTTGCTGAGGAACAATATGACTTTAGAAGGGGTAGAAGCACAAGAGATGCAATTGGCCTAATACGAACTACTGGTGAGAGGTATATAGCAAGAGCAAAAGGAGTTAGTATGTTTCATAGATGTGGAAAAGGCATTTGACGTGTAAACTAGGTTAAACTGATGAGCGTATTAAAGAAGGAAGGAGTTGATTGAAAAGACAGAAGATTAATAAGAACTATTAATAATTATAAAATTATTATTAATAAAGAACTATGCCTAAATCAGAAAGCAGCTACAAAAATGTAGGATAGATTAACCGAATGGTTTGACTTTGAAAGGGACAGGCAGAGATGTTGCCTGTCCTCAATCTTGTTCAACAAGTATGATGAGAATATGTTATTATGAGAAGCTCTTGAAATAGATGACAGAATTAGTATTGGTGGGAAAAAAATTATATTTTATAAGATTCATGGATTATATGGTGATTCTAGGAGAGGAAGCACAGGATACCCAAAAAAACTATTAGTAAATTAGAAGATGCTATGGTAGAATATGGGATGAAAATATATACTAAGAAGACAAAGATGATGAGAATATGAAATAGTAAGTCAATGGAAATTCTGACAAAGGAAGGAAATGATAAACAAGTAAAACAGTATAAATACCTGGGAGGTATGTTAACAGAGGATTGTAAAAGTATACAAAAATAAGATCGAGAATAGCAATGACCAAAGAAGCTTTTAACAGGAAAAAAACAGTTATTAAGTAGAAAGTTAGCATGAAATGTGAAAAAACTCTCAGTCAAATGTTATGTCTGGCATGTAATTTTGTACAAATGTGAGATGTGGACATTGCGAAAAAGGGACAGGGAAAAGTTTGAGGTGTTTGAAATGTGGATATGGAGGAAATAGGAGAAAATAAGTGGATGGGCAGGGTGAAAGATGAATTGGTACTGAAAAGAGCAAATAAAAATGTAAGTCTGATGAAAACGATTTGAAAAAGGAATGCCAACTAGTTGGGTCACGTCATGAGAGGAGAAGGATTAGTTAAAATAGCGCTAGAAGGAAGGAGTTACTAACAAGTAAAAAGCCTGATCACAAATAAAATGGAATGGAGACCAGCTGCGAATGACCTGCCTAAGGACAGATAACCATATGATAATGATAATGAAAGTATTTTTTTTTTTAATTACAAAAGGTCTAAGCAACTGCCAATGAAAACTGTAATCCAGAATAACTGATTTCCTATTTTTGATGGATTTAAATTTAGTAAGGAACTGTATATGTATGTGTGTGTGTATATATATATATTTTTTTATATATAAAAATACAAACCACCAAACACACTAATTAGATAAGTTAAATTTAACTTATAACAAACAAGGAATACCTTTGCAAAACCTTGACAGTATACAAAGTAGGACAGATTAAGTAAGGTTTATTTTATATGTAGATATTTATTTTATTTTGTATATACATAAACAAGAAAAAATATCCCTCACTAAGTCATTATTAATGTTATAATTTTACGTAAATTCTAACTAGTTAAAATATTAAAAACAAAAAACAGTGTACTTAATAAATGACTTATTTTTTTAAAAAAGAGTTAGAGTTAGTTAAATATATATTTTAGCAACATATTTTATCTTACAGAAAATCTTTCTATCTATTAGGTAAAATGCATATAGTAATACACTTGAGTCCTAGTAAAGGCAGTTACTTTTATACAGATTTGAATACTACATTGTGGATACCGGTGTTCTTTGGTGGTTGGGTTTCAATTAACCACAAATCTCACAAACGGTAGACCTGAGGCTGTACAAGACTACACTTCATTTACACTCTTACATATCATCCTCTGACGTATTACCTGAATGGTAATTCCCAGAGGCTAAACAGGAAAAAGAAAAAGTAATACACATAAAATGTATATATTATGGTGTGGCTTGGCCACATGTGAAAGGACAATACTTACAGGAAGACCACATATCATTACATAATAATGCATTATTTATTTATACTGATCTGAGAAATGTAGCGTTCCATTTTTAATTAGTAAATTTACATACATTATATTTTAGTAATTTACATGAAGAAATGTGAAACATTTTAGGTGACATGGACTGATTATGTTGACTGATTGGGTATTTTTCTGTTAATTATCATTTTTTTTATAACTCAAGAAAATTCATTCATTCAGTACGAAGTAATACCAAATTATTCACTAAAATGTAATTTTAAGATGCCACTAAACTACTTATAAATAATGTAGTGAAAAAACAATATAATGTAAAAAACCTAAGAAAACTACAAAAATATATTGAAATATTTACCAATTATTTTATTTTTATTTTGTATATTAAAAAAAAATATTTTACTTTTTTTGGTTTCTTCAATTTTCTGAATAAAGTGGGGATATGAGAAACAAAAAGAAATCTATGTCAGTCACACAGCAGTGAAACAACAACCAGTATGAAGGGAGTATCTTCACATTAAAACGTAGTTGTAAAAAAGTCTATGCAAATTGATCTGTTATGTTTAAAACAAAAAAAGGCATTTCTTTGAAACACTTGGAGAAAACATCTTTGAAGCACTAACTGAATTTTTTTTAGTTTTCTGGCACAGTTCATTAGACCTACTTTTACAGATGTTTTCAAGATTTCTTTTCTCCAATTAATTTTTTAATTTTGTAGGTTTTTACCTGAACCTAAATTAACAGATATTGCTATTTTTTTTAAGGATGAGTTTTTTTTAGTCAATCTTAAATTCTTCTTTTTAAGATTATTTAATATTTTATTCTTTCAGTTGACTAATGAGAAAAGAATGTAGTTAGAGAAAAATAATGAATTGTGCAAAAAAACTCAAAATATATTTTGAACATCAATGGGTTTTATTAAACAAAAAACATTGTCTTCAGTTCATGATTCAATTTCATCAGTACAGTCATATATGTGAAGGAAAACCCTTATAAACATAAAAATATTTATAATAAATATGAACTAAAATATCATAATTAAATTAAAAAAATGATAGTCGATTAATTCTTATCATGTAACTGCATAAAAATAATGGACTGAACAATACGGATATTAAGGATATTATACAGATTGTCAATGATAAATTATTAGAACTGTAACCAAATAAATTATTTAGTAAGTAGTTTTATTATTAATTATATGTAAAATTAAATACTATATTTCTTAATTTTATGAAGAATAATATAAAATGCAATATATTTCATTACAACAGCATAACATTAATTACTGAAAACATTTTTATCTGCTACATGTTTAAATTAATGAACAATAAATTATATATTTACAAAAAAAAAATTATTAATACTAATAATTTTAAAGGTATATGACCTCATTCATAATTATCACATCATGTAAACAGAATTTTACGTAAGTAAATTGCTACATATGAATAATCCTGATGGGCAGTATATTAACTGAATTATTTAATTTTAAAGCGATGATCAAAAACAATATTCACAGTATTGTAACAATAAAGATATAAAACAAGGATGATGAAATATTTCGACTGAAAAAAGAAACCACTACAGCTTAAAACTGAAGAAAGGATTACTATAATAACTTTATCATAAATACTTGATAATCCAAAGGTAAATTTAAGTTAAACTGATAATTTTTTTTCTACTAGTGAACTGAATGCAATAATTACAGTTACGTACACATAAATATCAACAACTAGGTTTAATCACATCAACAACTAGGTAAGATAGCTTAAGTTCAATAAAATTTTTACACTGTGAAGATCACTTTTCTATTAGACACCTTAAATTGTAGGAAGGGTAGACAAGTTTTTTTTTTATTTTTAGAAATAATTTTAACAAAATACAAATAAAAGTATCACTTAAAAGTAGTTGCTTTTATCTATCAGAAAAATTAAATGGCAACTTATTAAATACATCTAAAGTAACAGCCATTATATAGAGAGCCCCATGTGCACAACTAAAAATTATGTACTTGGGCATAAAATTTAGCTATTGAATACATACTTCTTGGCATGATACTGGCTTACTATAGAAGTCATGCAGATACAATCTTCATATATATCCAAAATACTTATATAAGTATACCAGCTAAATAGTAACAGACACTGATTGCAAAAAATCCCTTAATTTCAATCAACTATACAGGTGTCTTTAACCCATTTGAATCATATGATGCCCAGAGGTCGTCACGTGATTTTTTGGCACATAAATCATAAGACGACCTCAGGTCACAATACTGCAGTGCTCCATATACATGCATAAATTTCAGTTTGTAGCTCACATATGGCATTGTAATATATTCTGAAGTGAAGTGCTGACATGTGATTTTTGTAAATCCCCTTTCTTGCCTCGCTCACTGCTTATCAAAATAAAATAATCTCTTTGTTCGTATTTTTTTGATGACCTCAGTAGCCATCATGGCGAAGAAAAGGTTTTGCGGTGATGATGAGGAATTATTGACAAAGTGTTTAGAAAGCATTCTAAACAGTGAATGAATTTCTCTGATGAATCAAAGTCTGAAGAAAGTTGTAGTGATTGTTCTAGTGAATCTAGTGATGATAATAATGATGCACAAAGTGCGTACATACTGTGATACAGAAAAAACAAAGTGATTGGAATTGGACAAAAACTCAAAATAACCCCATTATACATTCTTTTACTGAACATAGTGGTTTTTGTGAAGATAAGTATAAGTTGTTTTCAGTATAAGTTAGAGTCAGATCCAGGAAAAAGGTGAAAGATGATGATAAATGATTTCAAACTACTGCAGATGAAATTAGTACTTATTTTGGTTTAATAATTCTGATGTTGCAGATGCGAAAATCGCATATCCAATTGTATTGCAGTAAAAACAGATGCATTGACACACCCATACTTGTTTTGAGGTGTACCACACTCAACAAACATACTAAGGCTACATTAGTGGTGAGTTTATTGTATCAGTAATATGCATGCAAATTTTCAGTGAAAAATCTTTATTGGTTGATTTTATATGATTTTTTTATGTATTACTGTGTTCCCCAACATACTGCCACGGGATTTAAATAGGATCTCTAAATCAGCTGTGTAGGCTTTTAAATGACATCACTGGATTAAAAGGTAAGGCCAAACTCTAAGAAGTGATTCTAGTTAACATACTAAAAAAAAAAGTCCAGTGAACATATTCTGAAAAATTATATTCTTCTGTCTGTCCGCCATTTTGTTTTTTTAAGAAAAAACTTTTCAAGAATGGTTGGAGATAATGTGATAAAATTTTGTACTTTATTTTAAACTAACATTCTTTAATAGGAAAAAAAACAATACTCTTCGTTGACAAATTTTAAAATGGTGGTCATTTCAATTTTTCCATCTTAAATGTCTTAGGAATTATTAGATTTATCAAATTGTGTTGTATTATAAAAATTAAGAAGCATTTTTTTGTGAACAAAGCAATACCTTATTTGTAAAAATCTGACGACAAACAACAGTTATTGCAAAAAGTAGGCCTGAACCAATATGGTGACCATCTTGTTTTTTTTTATTATCGTGACTCACTTGATAACTAAATCAAATTTTCTGATTAAAATTGCTATTAGCAATTAATATATTAATAATAGAAACCATGATAACAAAAAAAAACAAGATGGCCAACATATCGGTTTAGGGCTGGCTACTTTTTGCAATAACTCTGTTGTTTGTCGGAGTTTTACGACTAAGGTGTCGTTTTGTTCACAAAAAAAATGCTTCATAATTTGTATAACAACACAATTTGATAAATCTAATAATTGCTAAGATATTTAAGACTGAAAACTTGAAACGACTGCCATTTTGAAATTTGTCAACAAAGAGTATCATTATTTTTTTTCTATTAAAGAATGTTAGTTTAAAATAAAGTACAAAATTTTATTGCGTTATCTCCAACTGTTCTTTAAAATAATTTTTTTCTTAAAAAAATACAAAATGGCAGAGACAGAAAAATATGCGTTTTCGGACCTATGTTCATTAGACAATTTTTCTTCAGAATATTAAGTAGAATCATTTCCTAGAGTTTGGTCTCACCTTTAAAGGACACTCTGTATAGTTAACAGTTTACGTATAGAAAAACATTTGAAAATAACAAGTGACAAAATACTAGTTGATTTTTTTAATTGTAATAGATGTAATGCAGAAGGTACTATCATCTTTTTTTGGAACAAGTTAAACTTTACCTTTGATTTTTTTAAACTTGCTACGTTCAAGTTACTGTGAACCTATCTGTTAAGTAATTAATCGATGGTGCCACAATTATCAAGTTTTATGATTGAAAAGAAAAAAATAATTAGATGAAAAGGTCAATACTGGATTAAGGATCAAATTTGATAAAAAAAAAATACTGGTGATTGAAAAAGTAAAGAAAACTTCTTTATAAGGAAGAGAGGAATTGAAATCCTATGAAACGTTGAGAAAAAAAATTAACTTGATCACAAGTAAAAATTAAATTATTACATCAAAAGAAAATGAGCTAGGACAATCGGTTTGAGATTAACTTTCTTTCTGTTGCCTCTAGATTTTGCACAGTATATATCAAAAAAATATCTTTTACTAAAAACCTTTTTCTGTTTTATTATTCCACATGGTAGGAGTTTCTCATATGAATATGAAATTTAACAAGACTATAAACAAATTTCAAATTATCGAACAGGTATAAAGAAATGATTATTTTAAATTAATACTAGAAACTGTCCAAAACGTACTTTTCCTACTGATAAAAATTAAATCTGATTATTATAGAGCAGTAATAAAATAGAACAAACCTAATAATGTAAAGATACAAAGGAATTAATTATATTGTTTTTTCCAGATATACCAGCTGGAAATAAAAAGAAAAAAACTCGTAAAAAATTACCAAATAATAGTAATAATTGATATTACACTTAACACTTGATATTACTTAACTGACTATTTGTTTAATAATTACATTATATTTAAGTAATAATAAAGACAAGCGTAATCAAAACATGAAACACTTTTCTAAAATCCAGTACTATGCGAAAAGCATTAATATAATCAAATTAATAATGCTGATGAAAATGAGTTTCATTATAATAAATGGGATATATGTTATAATGATGCAGTAATCTCAAAATTATATTTGACTGTTTTGATACTGTTCCCTATAATACATTCCATGTATCCAACATATTTCAATTTATCTCACTTGTGGAGTAGTTTCCTCACAATTTATTGATTTCTCCTATTTTACTAATATTTAGCATATTAATTTCATGATGAATATCTTTTTAAAACAAATTCCGTTCCCCATTACACATAACTTGCTCTATCATTTGTAATCTCCATAAATGGGTATGGTTATCATACATTTTGAATTTAATACTGAATCTACAGCATCAGTGATTGATGCACAAGTTAGGCTTAGTTTTTATTAATCTTCGTACATAGCATTTTATAGGATAAAAGGTAACTTTAAGATTATTCACTTTACTATTAATAACAGGTTTATTTCGATATCATTCCCTGTGTTCATCTAACAGATTTCTTATTCACTGAACTTACCTGTACATGAGTAAACCATCAAGCAACCAGATAATGGATCAGCATATTTTCTCTAAAAACATTACAACTGATTGAGATGCAATGTCATTGAAAAGAATTATAGACCAGAATAGATAGACGTGACAGGTAAGATATCCAACAAGTAATGGTTCAACAGCTCATGTTTTGATTATATTTAAGAATAAGAAATGTTTGTAAATTTTCAATACGATGTCCTCATAAAAACTACATATTAAAGAATACATCACTATTATTAAAAATAAATAAACAAATACTGTCAAATGATAAGACAAACACCAAATGTGTAAATACAAATTCACATGAAGGTGATCACTTTTCCTACTTAAACTGAATAGCATTTACTGTCTGTGATTTATTATACCTGCTGATGTGAAGGAAGGTAAAGGTAAAGGTATGACTTGGGCAGGCACCGATCATGGTTGGAACGTACCAGACCAGGCTGGCTGCATGGCACAACAACAGCTCCATCTCTAAAAACATCCAGTGATGATGATGATGAGTTACTTTCGCCATAAGGATGTATGGTGGTCAATAAAGGTAGACCAACTTCTGGCAGAGGTACCTGGCCACCGGTTTCTTGACTCATACAATTCACTAGAAATGGGGAAAAACATATAAAAAGGTAATTGTCACACATTAAATTGTTACAAAAATGTGTAAGCAAGCATTGAAATACTCATTAAAAAAAAAATTGAACAAAACTCAAAATTGACAGAAACATAAAGTATCACAAGCAATTGAATGGACTAAATCTTTTTATTCCGGAACAAAAGAAAATAATATTTTGGAACAGAAGTTCATATTTTTCAGTTGACTTTCTAATTAATAATAAAAAGCATATATAATAAAAAAGTAATGAACAATATAATTCTTTTATAAAATAAAGCTGTCATAACTTTTTTAATAGGAAAAACTATATTTAGCCTCAGTATAACTGACTAATCAGCATAATTTAAAACTAATACATAATTTGATGTAAATATTTTAACTTGCTCTGAAAAATAATTTTTACATGCATAACAATACTATATTAAAATTCGCATTCGTTACTGTCTTCAAAGTGTAAATTTGGGTTATTTACATACACAAGTATATTTTTTGAGTATATTGTATTTGTGTATGTATATATATATATATAAATTCACACACACACACACACACACACACACACACACAAAAAAGAGGTTATCTCTAAGGTAAAGACCATTTCATAGTAAAAAAATGTTATTCTGAAAACTTTATAAATATTTTTATTTCGTTTAAACTACATATCTTATACAACTTCTCTATATAATTGCCACATGAATTAAAACACTTATCGTAGCAATACACTAGCTTTAATATCCTTTGTCGTATTTTTTTGCTGCCAGTCCATTTAACAACTGATTAACAGCATATTTAAGTACATCGTCACCCGAAAATTGCTTACCATTCAAAAATTCTTTCAATTCCCCAAAAAAATGGTAAAATTATAACATTTGCAAATGGTAAATTGTAAATTTCCTTTGCAAATGTTTTCAGTAAATCACATGTCAGACCTGCAACATGTCACTTGATTGCCATTTTCCCTCTGGCATGTAATATGAAATCCATGTTTCATCGCTGGTAACAATTGAATTAAGGAACTCATCACCTTTTTCTGTGCAGCACATCTAAAATTCCAAAGCAGCTCCCATTTGGATTTTTTTGTGACGTTCCATTAAGAGTGCTGTACCCAACGTGCACCAACCTTTCTGAAGCCTAAATGGTCATGAACATTGCGACCAATAACAGCTCTTGAGGCATCAGGAAAAAGAAGGACTAGCTCGGAAATTGTTCAGCACGATCTTTTCTGATTTCATCATTGATATGGTTCAACAAGTCCTCAGTGATTATTGAGGGCCTCCCTGAACGCTCTTCAACATGCACATTAATTCAGTTATTTCTAAACCTTTCACACCATTTTCAGATGTTTCTTTCATTGATTACATTATCGCTGTATACAGTAACCAACTGCTTATGAATTTCAGTCGACTTCACGTTTTGATGATTTAAAAAACATATAACTCCACGTATTTCACAGTCGATGGCAACATTGATTTTCCTATTCATTTTACGACATAATAACTCACATGTAATCAAAGACACTACAATGCAATAACTTACAGACAACAAGGCAATGTATGCATTACTAGCGTGGCCATGACCAACACAGGTTTACCAACCTTAAGAAGAGAAATTTCCCAGCGGTTTTTACTTTAAAGATATCTCTCATATATATATATATATATATATACATATACATACATACATACATACATACACACACAAACCCAGTAAAACAGTGATTAATATAGACTAAGTTTACATAAGGAATGTATGAGGTGTGGTTAAAAAATAACAAGACTAATGCTGCTACAGAACTGCGCATGCGCTAAATTCGTACAACCGACAGCTGTGTAGCATGAAGCCTTCTCTTTCGATTGTTGCCATTCCAGTTTCTGTAGACATATTAGTCTGGCTGTGGCCTTTGCTTGGATAACATCTGTTTTTCTGTTTTGCCGAAAAAATGATAAGCATTTTATTAGAGCAAAGAATTGTTGTGAAATTTCATAAGAAACTTAGTAAAACCGCTACTGAAACTTATTTTTTATTAAAAAATAAAAAATAAAGTATATGGCAATGAATATTTATCACGTGTATATTTTTGAGTGGTTTAAGTGTTTCCAAGGTGGCTGAGAGGATGTTGAAGATGATGTTTGCCTGGGTCGCCCTTCCACGTCAAAAATGAATAAAAATATTGAAATGATTGGTAATCTGATCCGATTTGACTATTGGTTAACTATTCTTGTCTTTATTTAAGGTTCTTGCTCAACTCAGTGAAAAAATAAGAAAAAACAACCCAAATTGTGGAAGAATAAGTCATGGGTTCTTCATCAGGACAACACACCAGCTCACACTGCATAGTCTGTCAAGATATTTCTAGCCAAATATAACATCCCAGTGTTAGACCATCTGCCTTATTCGCTTGACCTGACACCATGTGACTTTTATCTGTTCTACAAGGTCAAATCTGCATTAAAAGGAACAAGATTTCAGACTGTTGAAGCTGTGAAAGAAAAAGCAGGACATGTCATGAAAGAACTTACAGAAGAAAACTTCCAGCACTGTTTTGAACAATGGAAAATTCGCATGGAGTGCTGTAGTGATAGAGGAGGGGTGTATGTTAAAGAGGATAATAACTAAATACATATAAATTTAAAATAAAATATTTTACAGTATTAATATTATTATTTAATAACCACACCTCATATGTATTACCGTATTTATTCGAGTACCCCCCCGCCGCTCAATTTTCCAGACCGAAAATCTAAAAAAAAAAATTGAGTTATACCGGTATTTTAAAGCGCAACAGGTATGATAAAAAAATACGTAAATATGAAAATATTCAGAAAGTAAAGTATTTAATTCGTTCATTTAAATTATAATATTAATTTAATATTACGTTTATTTAATATTAATATTACATTAATAATTAATTACCGTAAGTACTACTTTAGTTCAGAATCAGTAGGCTAGTAAAACGAAAAGGAAGTATCATGTTGAAAAGAATCATTTCAGTACGCTTTTTAATATGGGATTTTATTTTTAATTAATCACTGTCACTGTCAATGTCTGTAGAAGAGTTACCGGTAGTCTCCACGTTGCTCTGCCAAAAGTCTTCACTACCATCAAGTTCATTAGATATTCTGGATTTTAAAAAAAATTTCCTTACTAATTCCATGGAAATACTTTCCCAAGCATCTTTTATGCAAACACAAATCTGGTTAAAATCTGGGCGTTTGATTCTTCCTGTAGGCGTGAGAAAGAAATTTTCATCAGCCATCCATTTACTGTACAGTTGTTTTAATGCAGATTTGAACGGTTTATTAATGCAGACATCTAGTGGTTGCAATAAAGATATCAATCCGCCTGAATTATTACTTGGTCTGTCATACCCTTTTTTAAAATGCCTTTCACTTTATCAGTGGTATGTCCCCGATAACTATCCATTACTAGCACACCAGTATTTTTTTTATTAAGTAAATCTCCTGATCGCTTCTGCCATACACACCTGATCCGATCTAAAATTAAGGTTTCGTCCATCTAACCCTGATTCCTGTTAGTTATCTGATAATAACTCCATTTACCTGTACGGTAGGAAGAGTTTTTCTTTTAAAAACAATGTACGGAGGTAATTTTGATCCATCAGAAGTAATGCAAAGCATAACACTACACCTTTGTTTTTCATTACCACCAGTGCGAATCATAACACTTTTTTCACCTTTTTTGTTTACGGTTTTGTCAAATGGCATTTAAAATATAGGTTCGGGGGGTTTCAAAATGTAGGAGGTTTGATCAGCGTTTCCTATTTGAGAAGGCAAATAGCCTTTATCTTTTCTAAGATATTATGTATTTGTGAAAATGTAATATTTTTTGTTCATAAGTGTCTGGAAGTCGTCGAGAAATGGTCATCTTTTGTCTTATTGACAAATCATTTCGTGCAAAAAATCATGTTATCCATCCATGGCTTGCTTTAAAATCAACTTTATTCAATGATTTAGCGATTTCACGAACATATGATCGACACATTTCTGTCATGACAGCATAACCGCATTTCGTTTTTTCCATAAGTCATACAATTTTTTTTCTATGTCTGTGTATTTTGGTTTTAAGCCACAAAAAGCCCTTTTATTACCAGTGCCTTTCACCAGAAGTTGTTTCTTCTTACGCCAGTCTCGAATGCAGCTTTCATCTACGTCAAATTTTCTTCCTGCTGCCCAATTTCCAATTTTTTCATCCTCTTCTATAACGTACAGTTTTTCATTTACCATAAAAGATTGTAGATGCTGTCCTTTTGTACTCATTTTAAAGCCGTAATTAAAATAAATCACTGTATTAAACTTTACAAGATAAACTAAACAGATAAAATGCACATAACTGTCCATATATACAAACAGTACAATGACTATGGTGAATAGACAAGATGACGATGAGTAACTGATACTGTAATTGTAGCGTCATAAGAACCGAATGCAGCCTATACAGAATGAATCAGTTTTATAAAAATACTGTTAACTTCGTTCCTATCAATAATATGAACAGGATGTTAATAATTAAGGATGTATTCTGTATAAGCGGCACCCAGTATTGATAAACGAAAGCCTAATGTAACTATATTTATGTGACTGAATTTAGGTACTTCTAAGAAAACGTTTACATAAATTATCCTGGCTAAAGGCTATGTTTCAAGTAAGCCCTGCACCCTTATTTTTTCTCTCCAATTCCAAGAAAAAAAGTGCGGGGGGTACTCGAATAAATACGGTATTTTTTAAACCAAGAGAATTGTTCCAATGAAGTAATGAAAAATGTTACCATTCATATTTAAACAATGGAAAATATTATATACTTTTTAAATGATGAACTGTATTTGTGTATTAGAATATCTACATTAAGGTAACAATTTTAACAGATGATGATATAAATGCTCTACAAAATGAACTATTTGCCACTTTTTCTCTTTTCTTCAACATTTCAAAAAAAAAAAAAAAAATCTATAATGCATATATACATTACCTTAGGACAATAAAAACTTTGTGATTAGTAAATAATTAATATATTAAAAAAAAAATAGAATTAACTAAGAATGAAACAGTTAGTATGGACCTGATATCCACAGACTGCAGAGTCAAAATATGATTTCAGACTTAAATTTTATATTTTAATGTTGGTCTTCTAACTTTTATCAGTTTGGGTGTAGAAATGGCCCATAGTATTCGCTATTTGTCATAAATGATGACTGAAAGTGAAATTGCCGATTTACCTTTATGTTCCTTCTTTTGTTCCTGCCCATTAAATATCCGATTCGGAAAGTGTTTATAGGAAGGATAAAGCTTAAACATATTATTATGAATAAAATCAGAATAAGTAAGGAACCACAGATAATGGTATAAGACACTGATGTTGTTTCATAAACAATTGGACAATGTGAAAATCTAAATTCTGTCCTTTGAATTGGCCTGAATTAGATTAATATATTGTAGCCCAGACCAGTATTATAGCGAGCCTGAATAATGGATTCCTACCAAAGTATAATAATGGGAGGAATCCAGAAAGGGACAAAAAGGAGAATCCTTTTTGTAAAGAATAGGTCCATTTTACAATCGTCTTTTGTTATACTGCCTGCTGACACACAATGAACACCTGTTGTATGGTGAGAAGAGACCAAGTTTGGAATTCATGGGAACAAAAGCCTCGGTCAACTGTTCTCACGTTTCAACTTGGGTCCGGTCCGGCAGGTAAAGAGGCTAGAAGTATAAATAGCTCTAGAAGACCAGCTAAAAATGAGTTCTATTAGAACCAGTTTGCTAGATGTTACGGTGTTGGTCCTGCAAGGGCAATTCGTGAGTTCAGCGAGGAGATTCTGTGAGCTATGTGGAGTTGTATGGGTTCGGTAGAGTTCTGTGAACCAATCCGGTGAGATGTTAGAATGACGGTGCAATGAGGAGAGTCACGGGTGTAAGTCTGCGAGACGAGAGTCCAGCGAGGAGAGTCTTGAATCCAGTTTGACATGAGTAAGATGATGTCATGAGTAATTCCAGTAAACAAAGAAATACTATTGGTGAGTTACAGTAAAACTCTAAGTGTATAAGTGAAAGAAATAATGCAATAAACTTCATTCATAAACTGTTAGGGAAGATAGCAAAGGTATTTGCAAGTGAACACTATACGATTGTTTGTTATAAGACTAGTGGTTAAAAAGGGTTAGGAATAGCGGTTTCTTTTGTTAATGGGTCTGAATTCTAGTTTTCTATTTATCTACCTGGAATAAATTCCGAATGATTATTTATTTTGTCTTATGTGTAATCTGTATTTATTATTTACTATTGACATTTATCACTATTTGATGTGTAATATTACTATTGTTATTCTTTGTTTATGTTATGTATTATGCTCTATTTTTGTCATGCTTACTGTTTTGATTTTGTTATGTTATTTATGTTATTATGTTATGTATTAATTGTTTGTTGTGATTGACATGTAATATTATTATCATTTACTACTATTATCCTGATTATTATTGTGGTTGTAATTACAATATTAATATTTGTTCATTAATTCTTTTATTATTATCACTTATTATTGTTATTATTATCATTATTGTATTTATCAGCATTGTTATTATTAATTTGTCTGGTTGTAATTATGAACATTTTAAACCAATAAACTGTAATTATATAAACATTCTAAATTGTCAACCTCTCAATATCCTGATTGAGCCGTGAACCACGCGACAATATTTTAAATTGGCCGATAAGTTATCAATGAGGAGGTAAGAACAAGAGTGAGAAACTTGAAAAGAGTGGATGAAAGAATAAAGGAAATTTAAAGAACACAGTTTAGAAATATAGAGAGATGACAAGGCTACCCAAGAAATTATTGAAACTACAGTAAATGGGATAAATACCAAGAGCATGACCTAGGAAGACCTGGTTGGAGGTATTCAAAGAGTATAATGCATCAGAGACAATTCATCATCTTACATGACTAACAAGAAACAAGACGGAAAATTATCACTGTGACCAGACATGACAAATCCATTTGGAAGGGACCTAAAAAGTAAAGTTAATACTCTATTTAGTATACAGAAGTTGTTATATCAAATCAAAAAATTAACACATATTTTAGGATTCTAATAAATTGTTCACTTTCTAATTTAATAGTGTTTATGATTCACATGATTGGTTTATTTAAACTATTTTGATAAAAAGTAATTTTTTTGAAACTGTAACTAGTTTATTACATTTAACAGACTAATAAAGATAATGGAAAAACTTACTTTTTAGTAAAAAAAGCATAGTGATCATTTCATTTGACATGAAATGTATGCTAGATAATAATATTTTTATAAGTCTATAAATTGGCTAATAACTGAAATGACCACAATTATTATAACATCAAAGTTAGATAGGTGGTTTTGAACCATAAAACTGAAATGACCATGTACGAGCTATGACATGACATAGTTCTTTTATATACAAGATTTTTTGCAAATATTTTATCAAATCTTAAAAAACTAAATTTCAAATGTGTTTACATAAACATTTTTGTTTAGTTAGGCTAGAATTAACGGTAGAACTTATTACTATGCAGGATCTTTCTTGCAGAAGACTTTCTTAAAGCCTTCTATTATTCCTACACTTACACAAAAGGTACTAGCAGACTTACTTTCTCAATTAAAGAGAATTTTATTCCATTTTCTTTACAATAATCTACTCTAATTACTTTCATGCTTGATCAGTTATTTGGAATAAGATGAATTATGTTTACTTGAAATAAACATTTGATTTGAAATTTGTAATCCATTTAAATTTTCAGCCAGAAATAATAAATCACGAACTTAGCAAATTATTGCTAATAAATTATTTGTTCGTCAGACAATACAGTAAAATGCAATACATGCAACGTTAATACAATCAGTTAAATAATTAAGTAGCAACAGTGAAACATTTCTGTAGAAATATAATTTTTTAAGATGTCTGAAATGGATGTAGGCATGCTTGCTGATCAGGTTATCATTTATGAGAGATACAATGTTTTGATGCTAGCTGTAATAATACATAAAAAGTAGTTTTAATTCCAAACTTATAAAATTAATTCTTACAGACCAAGTAGAGAAGGAAGTAAGAATATTTTATGACATTTTAACAATATTTTTATACTTCACTCACCTGTCCCCAATAGTAAATCCTCGTGACTTGTTCTTTTGGTAGATTCACCAGCTCCACTATCTTTACTTAAACCAGAATGATCAGATATATTATCTGATGGTGTACAATTAGCACGGCGAAGATGTCTTCGAGTATAATAAATTATAACAACCCAGATAGCTGAAGTTAACACAGCACAGCATACAACTGTCATCATTATAACACCAGTAATGTTTTCATCATTTAAACCGGATCCATACACTGAAAACCAGAAAATTAAAAAATATAGTTCCTTTAAAGAAAGTCAATAATTTTACTGTAAATTACAACAATAGGAAGATTGGAAGAAAGACGGCTGGGTAAAAAGTATGGTAGATAATACAATACTGAGGAAATAACTCTATTAATATCATACAACATACTGAAAGTAACTTAATGAGGAAGGAGATATAAAAAAGATACAATAAGGTGGTTATTCAGCAATTCCCCATCAAAATCTAATTACCTGTTTAATGGAAAATTACAGAAGAAACTCTATTAAACATAGAACCACATTTAAATTGTAATAGGAATGAGAAATGTATATAAGACACTTCACTATCTGTCATTTTTGTGCGATCACCAAATGGGATATAGGGTTCTTAGACAAGCCAACAGATAGAGTTGTTACCAGACCAAGGTACAAAACAAAATAATGACCAGATGGTCCCAGCATAACATCACAGATTGAGCTGGTGTAGTAGCTGACTAATACAGGAACTGAACCATGGTAATTATTAACAAAAAAAATTGAGAATTAAGACAGAAGATAAGTGGGGAAAGTTGATCATTACATAAAGGGACTGCCTTAGGAGTTATAGTAATTATTTTTCTTTCCTACGACTGCCAGCCATGAAACAGATTAAAACCACTGATGGTCCTTGGCAAGACGGTAAACACCCTGATTGACAGGTTTTTCACTACCCACCAGTTTTTCTTATCCTTGATATTTTCTTTCCTGTTATCAGTTGTACGGGTAAAGGCATATCTGACACTGTGAGGTTCTTCATACTGAGAAAACAAGGTCTTGAAGACAGGGTATCTTTGGCAGCTGGAAGAGAGGTCATCAGTGAACTGATAAGGTACTTTCTTTTCCTGTTTAGTGGTTTGACTTCTGGATATATTCTATGTCTTAACTATCAATGATGCATTATTGCTAACACATACCTTTTTGTTCTTTTGTAACCTCTCTATTAATATAGAATGCTTGGACAGCATGATCCATAAAGAAAGCACAGGAAAAAATAGCAGACAAGAATGTTGGGATGGATGCTAGTGTGACAAGGCTAGATAAAACTGGGAACAATACATTTGAAGGTGAAAAAACAAATAGAAGTGGAAGAAAGGCTGATGCATTAGTATGTTCTTGATATAAGGAAGTATTATGTAATAAAGGAATGATAAGATTGGGAGATAGAGTGAGCTGCAGAAAAGGTAAACCAAGGAGGTGAAAAAATTTTCTGGAGAATGATCTGTAAAAAAGAGGTAATGAACTACAAGAACTGGACATGACTTATGAAGAATAGTGACCATATATGAACAAGGAAAACGCTATGGAGAAAGATGAAGTCTGGTTTAGTAAACTAAACCTAACTTAATGAGTATGTACGAATATATTTATTCCCTATATGCTTGTTTATTAAATTTATGTACACAATTGATTTATATGGATATATTAAAAAAATTATGCTATTTAAAAAAAAAATTAATACTCCAATTTCATTTTAAAAATAAGTAGTTCAACAATAAAATACACTCCAATCAAAATGCTAGAATACTAAATGAGGAAGGAAGATCAAAAACTTGCCTTATTATTCAGTGTTTGTAGTATGTGTTATTATTAATTACCAACTTTAGTTTAAAAAAAGAACTCACCATTCTTATAAATCCTTAACAGGAAGGTGTATTTTATGAAAATATAGAACAGCAGGCACCCTGAATAATAAATGTTGATGTAGCAAATAACATTATTCATCAATCAGTAAAATATGGTTATAAAGAAAAAGGAACTATCATACCTCAAAACTCTTCGCCTAATCTATCTACTTTATATAGCATCTTATGGTATAATCAGTGAGGCCAAACAGCCTTCACGGTGATGCTTTACTTATATAACTAACTGAAATTTTAACAAATGCATGTTTATATGTAAAATAATTTTAACAAATCATAAAAATTCGACATAATATCAATATACATTTATTTAAAAAAAAAAAAATACTTCAGGATATATATAAACATAAACATGAGCCAATAAGATAATAGAATACAGTGAAGATACATACTCGGTAATACTGTAAGTTGACTTTGATCTTTCTTTGATCCAAGAGGATTTGTAATTTCACATTCATATACACCAGCATCAGAAAGCATAGAGTTCATAATAATAAGCAACTGATCTTCAGCTGTAAAAAAATGCCTATCTGTTAAAAGTAATGGCCCTTCATCTTTTGTCCATGTGAGATTTGGCTTTGGAGAACCAGATACCATGCACTCCAAAACTATAGCTTCTCCAGTGGTGATTATTTTATCTTCCATATTCTTGACAAATGATGGTGGTTCTATGAAATCCAGAAAATTAAAACAAAAATTAATACATAATTAAAATAAAATAGACTATAACAATGACTTCTTTTATAATGTAAAAGATTTTATTTGAGTGCATATAACTGAACTGCTATTCATTTCTGAAATAAAATGTACTGAAATATTTATTTAAATTAAATCATTTACAATACAGACCAGCAATTAGCTAGCAAATAGTTCAAAATTTTGATTCTGAAACAATAGATCAGATATGTACTTACCTGATATCCAAACTGCTTACGTCTGATGTACAGAATTCTGTGACGATTATAATATGCTGATAATCTTTAAAAACAAGAAATATTTATTTTCTTTAAATTACATTAGTATAGGTCATTTATTTTATCAGTAATTCTATGTTTATATGTATATATATAAAAAGATAATTGCTGAAATTATTACTTATAACTTTATAATAAAATTTATAACTTATAATGAAATACCTAACAGAAATAAAGGTAATAATACAAGTACTTGACATCTTTAAAGATCAACAACAAACAAAGCATCAGTAATATTATGAAACAATAGTAAAAAGATTAGTACAGGTAACTGATAAAATTAGTGTTTTATATATATATATATATAAAACACACAAAATGATTTTATATGTACATGTAAAATCATTATTTCTCCTGCATGCACTCAATATATCGTTACTTTTTTTAATTTGTAGCCTTCACAGAAACATGACAGGTTAATATATATGACTATTTTTATCAGTGATCTTATACTAATCTTATTATTTTTATTACCCAATATTACTGATGTTTTGTTTGTTAAAAATGAAAAGTTCTTGTATTATTTCCTCTATTTCTGTTATGTTGTTCATTATAAGTTGTAGATTTCACTATAAAGTTATAGTAATAATTTTATGTATATACAAGCATAGATTTACTGATGAAATAAATGACTGATATTAATGTCATTTAAAGAAGATAAATATTGATTGGTTTTTAAAGATTATAACCAGCATGCTATAATCTATATATACATATATATATATATATATGGAAAAGAAACCTATCATATTTCTGTGAAAACCCCAAATAAAAAAAGTAACCATATATTGAGTGCAAGCAGGAGAAATTAATGACTTTATTATTAGGTTGTGCGATGTTATACACATTAAAACTTAACAACAATTAAAGAATTTATTTTATACATAAATAATCCCTTAAGTGTTATTAAACTAAAAAAAAAAAATGATACAAAATGTAGGAATTGATATATTAGAAACGTTTTTATTAAAAAATTAATCACAATTGTTTAATTCAAAACGAGTTCTCTGTAGGGCTGTAGGGGGTTATTTAATGGTGGTATGTTGGTTATACGGTCATCTTTTTTTGCCACTGTTATAATATTTTATATTTGTTAATCTTCATCTTCAATACAAATGCTACTTGAATCAGTTATGCTGAAAGTTATGAAGCCTATACAATATTAGTTAAATAAATAAGTAAAGGTTAAAACAAAAACATAGGGTTATAAAAATTAAAAGTCATCTTTAGCAACTTTTTTAAAATTTATTTTTAGAATTCTTTTATAAATATTTTTATTTTTATCTTTATCTAGTGGGTGATTGGCTGGTGGCTGAATCACATTTGGTAGTTGAATATGTATAGCAGGAATCACAGCCAACAACCACCACCTGCTGATAATTATATAATAAACAATATAGACTGTATGGTGGAATTACATATGACCTACTCTTCTTTCTTAAATTCATCATGCTTAAGACAGTACAGTACATATGGCATAATATTTGAGGAAGGAGGGCATCTGTAGATTGTTATGCCTTTGATCAAGATGCCACATAAGGGAATTTTATATTCTGTTGATCAGAACTAGAGAAGCACAAAAAACTAAGCTTGAAAATAACATTGAATACTTCATAATTTGATTTCTAAGATAAAAACACAACTTTTTTATGGATGTTTTTTATTTTCTATAATGACTAATTAAATCTATAAATTAATATATAAAAAATTTATAAAATATTAATATAACTTGTAATTTTATAATAAAAATTACAAAAACATACATCTCTCTAATTTACTGACTTACCCTAATATATCAGAATATTCAATAAATTTAAACATTGGAGATAATAATGTAGGTATAATTTTATATATGCCAAAGTAATTTCTAACTACTCTTCAAAATCCTGTTAGGAATGTAGAATTAAATTTTTTATAATAAATCACACCAATCATAACGATTAATGATTTAAACAAGATAAAATATGAATATTTTTAAAATTATTGTTATAATGAATTGGAACAGATTCTAAAAAAAAAATTAACTCTAATTTTGGTAATTAAAAAGGATTCTAAATTAAAGTCTATGTGTATGTTTATAATAAATGAATGGAAAATAGAAAATTCAAATGAAGGTTTTTTAAACTTTCCCATATAATTTTTGTTTTCAAAAATAGATAAACCTTTTTCTGATTTAGCAAACGTTCATTCTATCATTCTGTAACAAAAAATTTCTAAGAACAGCAGCATCATAAAAAGCCTTCTGTAAATAGATTTTATAATTGTAAAGTCTCAAATAGTCAGCACAGAGTAAAATTTTTCAGTTATTAACAAGATTTATGTGATTAAAAATATTAATATGAATAAAGGACCAAGATATATTCCCTGTTCAATATCTGGTACAACAAAAATGATTACACAAGATTATTTATATATACTTATGAATATTTACTATTTGAATGATATTCTTAAGAAAAGAAAAAAAAAACAACAAACATTTAGATTACCACAATTTTTATGAAATGGATTAATCATAAATTATAATGTAAGAAATAAATAGTATAGCTGTTAAGCAATATTTCATAAAAATATCAGGGTAATTTAACTAAAACAATAAATTAAAACAACAGTAGAAATTCTAATTGAATTAAAACCCAAATATTGGACAAATTGGTTTTAGTTTACATAAAAAATTATAAATATTAGCACACATTTGAAATTTGAGAAAAATTGATATCTGGTTAGATGAATGAATTATACACTCTTCATAATCTTTAAAAAGGACCTGAATAAGTTCATGGATTTGTAAATGAGCTATCTTATATATTCCTGACTAGCTCAGAGGAAAAATTACTATATTAAACACTTCACATTCTCTTCGGTCAAACTTTACGCGGCTTATTCCGACATTGATATATTTTCAATTAAAAATAAACAACACGCATTAGTAACGTGGAACATGTGCAGTAACCTATTAATCTCATAATGTCCATCGATTCTGTTCAGTGTTGGTAAAGCATGGTCAATGTAATTAATCAGTTCTGAGATGCTAAGGAGCATGGTATAATTAAGTTTTTAGAAGAGAACACAATACTATTAACAATCACAGACAACAGTTTTGTGTTTATGGTAATAACATTTTTACTACTGTTAGGTGAAAGAATGGATGCAGCACACATATTTATCTCTAACAACCAAAAATTCCAAGCAAGCATTACTGAACTAAAAATGAGAATATAGCATTTTGGGACAAAGAAGGAATTTTCCTCAAAATTCATTGAACATAAGGCCACAATAATCCCAGAAATTTATTGTGAAATGATGAAGAAGCTTCAGAACTGAATCCAAAACAAACAGTATGGATTCTCATTAACAAGTGTTCTGGATTAAAATGCATGAATTTACTTAAGCAGTTCAAGTGGGAAATTTTCAACCATCCTCCGTAAGTCTTGCATGCCACTAAGTGGCTAAAATTTATTAACCATGATGAAGTTCTTGCTGGCTAGCCAGCACTTTATATAAAACTAATGAGTTTATGGGTGGGGGTTAACAACTGGAGGTGGAATTTTTATGAGGGTCGTCAAAGCTGGTGGTGTGGTATTTGAATTAAGCTGTCAGTGGAGTTGCGGCTGCTGCCAACGAGCATGGTTTCCATGCTCTAGGGGGAAGGGGGGTGTGCAGTTTGTGCTTTGACGAGGGCATTTTAGTGAGCAAACGACACTGTCGGCAGGACGTGGCTGCATGCCATTTAGCCATGGTATGTAGTGACGTTTCGACGGCAGTTTATGGTGGTGGTGAATGTCACACGGGACTCCACGATGGAGCTGATCGGGAGTAGGCGTTCATTCTCCTCTCCTCGGTAGACCAGACCGGAGTCCGTAATTAGCTTGTTTGCAAACTCAAGTTAGAGTTATTTAGCGGTAGCTGGGTTCATTTAAGGGAACTAGGTCTAAATTTCGTTGTTGTGATCCAACACTTTTGGTGGGAAGTTGTTATTGTATTTGCCTCGAATTACGAGACATTCACGAAATTGGCTCATTATAAGTAGAACCAGGCATAGGGTTCGCGCTTCCGCGTGTAGGCTCTCAGCTTAGTTCTTGAGGGCGGTGTGGTAGTGTTAGGTGTCAGGTGTCTGATGTCTTCTTCGGAAGGCAAATTTTACTGGGGCAGAATGACTGATGTAGATGTCCCTCGGGGCATCTGCATCGGTGGCATCTCATGAGGCTGGACTGAACACTGTGGAATGTGATCAATATGAAGGCAAGAAGCAAGAAGATGACCTCTGTTAAAGCCACAACTGGCAAGGAACGGAGGGGGTGGTGTAGCGATCAGACACACTATGAGGCGGGATCTTCTCCCCTCGGGGGGAAATTGAAATGGTGGTGCGGTATGGTATCCTGAATGGGGTGACGACAAGAAGTAATGTATGTTTAACTTATGATTACAATCATATATTTTTTCTAAGCTAGCTAAAAGGAAGCAAAGTTTGGTTGTAGATCTTAATAATTTCTTAC